>NW_006794649.1:79443-85109 GCF_000442215.2 Lipotes vexillifer
CCGCTCTTCACCGTTTCAACATTCTCAGATTGAAGTTCTGAGAATCTTTAAGAGAAGGGCTGTGTCTTCTTGATCTCTGCATCCAGATTTCCAGCCCACAGCCTGGTGCCGTGAGCCGGGGGGTAACTCAGAACTACAGCAAATGCCCCTCTGGTGGTGGCTGGGTGGTACCCACACACGATTCCATGTATTTGTGACTCTACGTTTCAAACACATTTTAAAAAACTCCCAACCATCTCCTTATTCCAACACAGGGTAGCCTCTTAAAGAAGAGCTTCCGCTATAGAAAGCTCATCAGGTTGTTTTCTTTTACAGACTCACAACAGTTAACGTTTGCTATACACTGTTATGCTGGATCCCTGTAAGCTTCTGACCCGGTACCAGCCCATTCAGCGCTCGCGGGAACCCCACACGGTAGGGCCTCATTGTGTAAACAGGCAGACCGAGGCGCACCTCGCCCAGGTGCCCCCGGGGCGAACGCCGAGCTAGACTCCGGGGCCAGGCGGCCTGGCTCCGAAACTCACGCTTTTAGCCCCAAGATTGTGGCTGCTGAGTCACAGGAGCAGACGGCCCAAGAGGTCTGGTCCTCTATCACCAAATGTTTTAAACAGTTAAAAAAAAAAACCCAACTGTGCCTCATTAGGGTTAATAGCACTTTAAACATTTTAATAGCTTGGCATCTTCTAATACTGCCCAGGAAGGCCAGCGATCCTCACAAATCACAGACCCCAGATAGACCAGGAGCTGAGACGGGGGGGAGAGTCGACGGCGGAGGGGCACGGCTGCCGGGACCCACCGGAACCGGGGCCGGGACCCCAGGACGTGTCCCTCTCCATCAATTCCTGACGACGGAGATCTGCTCTTCAGGGATCCGCCTTCGGGAGTTGATACCACTTTGAAGTTCCCTTGAAGCCCCACAGTTATGCCCTCCTACTTTGACATCCCAGTTGTCAGGCATGGAAACACATCTTCGTGTATACACTTTCCGGTGGCTCAGAAATTCTTAAGAGGAAACCATAGAACGTTTTCTAAAATAACATGAAACATTTTTTTCCAGTTTTTCTCCCTTTCAAATGATGCCCACGTTAGACAGTCATATGCGCGTAAATGAGATTGGAAACCTATTTTGGAAAAAAGCCATAAGAGTGAAGAGGAGTCGTATAAAAGAGGTTTCCTAGCTTCCTACTCCTTCCTTTCCCTCTGCAGCCTGTGTCAGAGTCGTTTGCTGGATCACAGGCTCACAGACTTCTTCTGTGACTTCGGATCACTGTAAAAAAACGAATTCACGTAACAAAAGACATGCCAGGCCTCTGTATTCAGCTGTTCAGATCCACGTGGATATGCTTGAATATTTAGACAAAATAAACAATTCTCTTTATTTTTGTCACCTTAGAAAAACAGTAAAGACTCTAGGTAGGTTGTGTGAAGGAGAAATAAAAGAAAACTTTTTTTGTTTTCAAACTAAATGTGTTTATTCTAGATACAGAGGGCAACTTCACATTTTTATAAATGGAATCTGACCGGAATGGCGTGCATATATGACCACTGTCTTCACTGAATTACATGGAGGATGGAACATTCTAAACATCATTACATCATAGGGGTGTGAGAATGTGTGTGTGTGTGTGTGTGTGTGTGTGTGTGTGTGTGTGTGTGTGTGTGTGTGTGTGTGTGTGTGTGTGTGTGTGTGTGTGTGTGTGTGTGTGTGTGAGATATAGATGTGTGTGTGCTATTCCTCCTACAAAATGGAAATTATTCTAATGTCTTTCAGCACACGTCACATAAGCTTGCAATTAAGTGATTTCAGAACATTTATTTTTCCAGATTATTTCCATATTTAGACTGAAAAGGTCCTTTAAGCTTTAATTGCAGTTGCAGGAGATGAAGGTGCGCTTGTGCCCTAATTACACCATGCTGGGCTGGGGCTGTCTGTTGGTGACAACGCAAGCGCTCAGACCCTAAAAGTGACACTGGAGGACCTGGCACTCGGGGCCTGGGGACAGCTGAGACCTTCCCGCCTCTATGGAGGCTTCTGAAACGGGTCAGGAAACAGGCTCAGAATCGGGTTCCTTCACCTGACTTGAAGGCTGGCGGGGCTCACGGAGGAATGGCTCACGTCACGTGGCTGGAAACGCATCCGGAGAGGAGGTGGCTGACATCCGGGGTTCGTTAGGGACGAGCTGCCTGCGGCCCGGAGTCCGTGAACTTCCTATACTCTGCCAAGGCTGCCCTCGCGTCCTGCACTTTCCCCTCGTGCCTCGCTCGACCGTTTGCACCTGCTGCTCTGATTCTGCTTCTCTGTTCCTCACGCGTATTATTTTACTGGCCAGCACCCACTGCGGGGTAAGGCCTTTGTACCTTCCCACTAAATTCTGCAGATTTCCTCGAGCGGGTGCCAGGAAGAGCGTCAGGCATGGAAGACAAGCAAAGATGGAGGAATAAATGCCAGATAAAAACGCAGGGCACCCAGTTGAGTTCGATGTTCAGAGGAACAGCAAGTAACTCTTAATATCAGTATGTTCCAAACGTGTCCCAAATGGGATATCCTTATACTAAAGAAACGCACTGTTTACCTGAAACTCAAATTTCACTGTTTGTCTTTCTTACATCTGGCAGTGCTACAACGGAGGTGTGCTCAGGGTCACGGTGTCGGGGACGCAGACGGGAGCGTAGGTGTTCCTAATGCACAATGTCTGGGAGTTTGGTAGAAACGTCTTAGGACACACCTCGGGGAGCTGACAGGGGGGCTGCTCAGATGGGGCCCCCATTTTTCCGGGTCAGATTTTGTCCGAACAAAACATTTCAACCCTTTGATTGTTTTGAAAAGAACAAACCTAGGTGAAGTCATCAAAAGAACATAACTTTTTCTAAAATAGAAATCAAGGAATAGGAAAATAAATACCACTACATTGTTATAAATTGAGACAAATTGATACATGTGAAATGTGCAGATCTCATATTCAGGACTCAAGAAATTCTGACAGTTTCTTTTCTGTAACCCTCACCCACACGCTCATCAGCATTCTGGGCTGTCACTGTTCTCAAGCTGAGCCACTGTACTGAAAGTGAAGGGGTGTCTCGATAAAGTTTACTCCTCATTTCCTGGATGACTAATGATGTGATGATTGGTTATTTGTACATCTCCTTTTGTGAAGTGACTTTTCAACTTTTGCCCCCCCCATTTTTAATGGGGTTATTTGTCTTTATAGTTTGGTTTTGTGGGAGTTCTTTATGTATTCTGTATTCAAATCCTTTGTCAGATATGCATTTTAAATATTTTCCTTCACTTTGTGGCTTGCCTTGTCCCCTTCTTATTGGAGTCTCTTGGTGAGCAGAAGTTTTAAATTGTGATGGTTAGACTCACCCTTCTGTCACATTGATATATTCTGTCTTTTTGAGTTTTCCTTATCCTGAGAGATTTCACCTCCCGCGGGACAACTGGAAATGCCTGGAGATATTCTGTTGTCACAACTTGGGGGTGGGTGCTGGGCAGAGGCAGAGATGCTACCGAAACTCTATCGTGCACAGATAGTCGTCAACTGAAAAGAGTCGTCTGGCCCCAAATATCACTAGTGCTGAGCTTGAGAAACCCTGGTCTATTCTGACACCAATAGCTCTCTGTCTTAAGGGCAGATGGTCTCCAACCCACAACAGCATTATCCATATTCTTCTCAAGTGAGTGCACATTGGGCATTCACCAAAATAGACTATATTATAAAACAAACCTTAACAAATTTGAAAGAACAGAAATCATACAAAGTATGTTCTTGGACGAAAATAAATTAAGCTAGAAATCAATAACAGAAAGACTTCTGGAAAATGCCCAAGTATTTGAAAGTTAGGTCTGCAGTGACTCAATTTCGATATGAGAACAGGTTCTGAAAAGCGACCTGTTTGGTCCATCCGATTCGACTATTTGATGTCCATGTGATGAGTATTTGTTCATCTTTGTTAGCAAGGATTAAAAGATGAGCAGATTATCAAGACTCCGACATCTTTTGGTCAGACTGTGTATTTTGGCAGAGTATGTGAAGAAGAGACTCAGTTTCTAAATGAAGGAACTCTGCCTTTTCTCTGTCATGCTGAAAAGCTGACACATAATACTACGTAGGTAATATCCCTCCCCTTAACTATGCCTTTCTTGGCTTTGTATATGTTGAAAGAGATAATATCTTTTGAGGAACTTTGGCATGGATTTGGTTTCAGTTGTTTCAAGGATTAATTAATGAATGCCTTTATCAACTTTCCAAACTTTTTTTTAATATACGAATAAAACAGACCAAGGAGCTGGATCTCCTGCTATACTCACATGCCTGCTATCTATCAACTAAAGCTATCATTACTGTCTTGGACAAAGTGGCAAAAGATAAAATAAAATCTTTGTGTGAGTTAGTCAGTAGGGTCTGACACATGCTAACAATGTTGCTGACTAGCCTAGCACCTCAGTATTTCAGCACCTTAGTACAATAACTTTCAATCAGTCGACGATAAAGTGAGTGTTTCAACTAGAAAAAACAAAGACAAAACAAAACATCAGTCTTCTGAATTGGTTCAAAGAGGAAGTCTCAATGGAAATTTAAACCTATCCTGTACAGATAAGCAAGGGGAGGGAGAAAAGCTAGAATGAACCATGTTGTATTAGATTACAGTCAGAGACATCGGTATGAATTCATGTTCAGCTTGATACAGATGCAGATGGGTAGACAAAGTAAATAATTATAGATGTAAGCGTGTATACCAGCTCTGCCTGCTAAGGAAACCAGCAGTGAGCGCATCCAGTGCCCAGATCTGGGTTTCTAAACACCATTCTCCTGAAAGGCAACAGGGATCCTTGAAGAGACAGCTGGTTCCAGGGCTGGAAAAAATCAGATAGTGCGAGTTGTCTAACTTTGTTCTTCTTTGTCAAGATTGTTTTGGTTCTTCTAAGGTCCTTTGCATTTTCACACACATTTTAGAATCTTCCTGTCCGTTTCTCTAAACAGTGAGGCTGCTTTGAATTGCATCGGCTTTGACTGAGGTTCCACTGAAATGATACCTCAATCTGCGGAGAATTAACATCTTAGCAACATTGCAGTGTCCATCACAATTTCCCTCTCCATTTGTGTTGGTCTAATTACATGTATACATGCTACATGCATACGTGCACATCTCATACATATACAGTGAATTCACAGATAGATGTCTCGCACAGATATCTAGCACATACATAACACACTCCAGAGTGTATGGCTGTTTTCTGTTAAGAGAGTTAGTTCTTTGGAGCTCCTACCTGGGGCGTTTTATTTTTACATTATGTGGTGGCGGTCTTTGTCATCTGTTTGACAAAGGACGTCCCAGTCCTTTTGCTGTTGTTTGTTTAGAGAATTCGCCACTGTGACAGGCAGAGGTGGGCTCCTCTTGCAGGACTACACACGTTAACTAGTTCCTTTCTCAGACTCCCCTGGAGCCGGGGGAAGGGCACACGACCTACGCTCCTCTGATGAGATGCATTCCCCCAGACCTGGGTGAAAGCCAGGATCACAAAGCAGAGTCCACGCTAACGGTGGTATCACGTTTACAAGGTCATGTGGCCGGGGTTCAGCCCGGGGGTGTCAAACCGAGAGGTGTTTGCGGAATGGGGCTGGCAGGCACTGGCTTCACTGCGGCAGTTCCCAGTGAGGCTCTTT
>NW_006794649.1:85119-90828 GCF_000442215.2 Lipotes vexillifer
GATCCTCCCTTATTTTCTCATATATGTCCTTTCTGCTTATTTAAAGAGCCCGCTGTTGAGTTTATGACCCTCTGAGCCCTCTGTGTGATGATGAAACTGTGTTTCCTGGATGCCGAGTATTCCAAGTGGCGGCTGAAGCCACACCTGTATTTTTACAGAGAACAGCGTCCCCCAGGGTCCCTCTGGCTCCACTGAAAGGCTCCTCGGGTCCATTTTACTGAAAACACTGTTGATCCCAAGACCCTCTAAGTCACATATCACAAAACTGGCCTTACTACCCATATTTGTATTAGAAATTGCTGAGTGTAACCAGAATAGAAGGTATCCACTTAAACCTTTGACATTCAGCATTTCTGAGGTTTATTCTTTGACATTCAATTTGCTAGCATCTTTCACTATAATTTATTTTTCCAAAGAGACACAAAATAGAGGTCAATATTAGTGAACTGTGTACGCAGAGTCCGTATAAACAGAGGGGAACCCAGAGGCCTGCAGACCAACATCATCAGTAAGGACAGGACCACAGCAGAACAACCTCTCTTAGGAGATGTTTTTCGGTGTTAAAATGCTCTCCCCAAATACGTTTACCCAGCAAAGTGAGTCATTCATCTAACACACATTTACTGGGCACCAAGGACAGAAACAAGATGACTGAATACTCGCCCTTGTTCTCAAGGAGCTTGCTGGGTGGCACATAAATTTTAATAGAAGTCGATTTTCCAAAGGATATAGTTAAGGAGACCCAGTGTCTTTAGAAAAATCCTCCTCTCCTGCATTCAAATTGCCTTATAGTTCCACTTACGAAACGGATTTTAAGGAAAAGGTGCTATTGCTCAAAGGATTATGAACTAGATTCCACTGTAAGGAAAGCAGAGAGATTAAAAAATCAGAAAGAACGACGAGTATTAAGGAAAAGCTCCAATTATTTATCTTCCATGTTACGACACTCTGTCAGCGCCAATGGATGTAAATGTATCAAGGTTCATGAAAAAAATCTGCTCTTGTTACAAAATGATGTGCCTGTAAGCCTTCAGAGATGAAAGCATAAATGGATATAAATAAGAAAATTAAAAAGGTAAAATGAGGGATACATTTTATACAAACATATTTATATGTATACATACAGCACGATATAGTATAGAATACGTTGAAAATTGACATTATTAAGTAGATGAGGTTCAGCCAGTTTAAAAACAGTCTGGGAGCACTATTTACAGTAGCCAGGACATGGAGGCAACCTAAGTGTCCATCGACAGACGAATGGATAAAGAAGATGCGGCACATATATACAATGGAATACTACTCAGCCATAAAATGGAAGGAAACTGAGTTATTTGTAGTGAGGTGGATGGACCTAGAGTCTGTCATACAGAGTGAAGTAAGTCAGAAAGAGAAAAACAAATACCGTATGCTGACACATATATATGGAATCTGAAAAAAAAAAAGGGTTCTGAAGAACCTAGGGGCAGGACAGGAATAAAGATGCAGATGTAGAGAATGGACTTGAGGACACGGGGAGGGGGAAGGGGAAGCTGGGACGAAGTGAGAGAGTGGCATGGACATAGATACACTACCAAACGCAAAATAGATACCTAGTGGGTAGCAGCCGCACAGCACAGGGAGATCAGCTCGGTGCTTTGTGACCACCTAGAGGGGTGGGATAGGGAGGGTGGGAGGGAGGGAGACGCAAGAGGTAGGAGATATGGGGATATACGTATATGTACAGCTGATTCACTTTGTTATAAAGCAGAAACTAACACACCATTGTAAAGCAATTATACTCCAATAAAGAGGTTAAAAAACAGAAAACAAGCAAACAAAGAAAAAAAAAGAGTCTGGAAGCTCCTCAAAAGGACACATCTGATGTTCCCAAATGACCCTGCAGCTCCACCCCCAGGTATGAGAGAATGAAGATAAGCGCCCACATAAAAACTTATGCAAGAATGTTCACAGCAGAATTATTCATAAGAGCCCCAAAGTGGAAACAACTTAAATGTTCATCAAGTGATGGATGGATAAATAAACGGTGATGTAGCCACATGATGGAATATCATTCAGCCAGAAAAAGAGAGGAAGAACTGACACCCACCACAAAGTGGAGGAACCTTAAGAACATGCTGAGTGAAAGAAGCTGGACACACAGGGCCCGTATTGTAGGATTCCACGTCCATGAAACATCCAGAACCGACAAACCCGCGGAGACACAAAGCACATTGGTGGCTGTGGTTGGGGAGGGATTTGGGGAGTGACTGCCGGTGGGTGCGGGGCTCCTTCAGTGTGAAGACATGTCCTGACATTGATCACAAGGGCCTCTGAGAATATACTACAAGCCACTGAATTGTATACGCCAAGTGGATGAATTGCATGATCTATAAACTATATCTTAGTAAAGCTGTTAGGAATCAGAGAAGAAAAGGACAATATTTAGTTTTCTGTCACTTGTCAATTGAAGTGAAATGTATGTTCACAAGGATGATTTGGGAGGAATTTTCCAAAGGAAGCTGAGGCCCCACCCACCAGTTCACGGTGTGTTCACGGGCCCTGGGCATCACCGAGACGGGAGGGGAGGCCCCAAGGCCGCACAGGTGACCACAAAACGGTTTCATTGTGCTCATCGCCTTTGAGGCTGCCTATGATCCTCTGGGGAAGGGACGACAACCCACTTACTTCATGAAGGCAAGGGGATCCTTCCTGAGAGGGGACCCAGGGCCCAAGGTCCCAGAGCAGGCACTACAGATTCTGCACAAAGATCGCTACCTCCAAAGCCTGCACGTGTTACTTTAGTATTATACATATATTTTAAAACATTTGCAACGCATTATTACAACTGTGTGATAAAGTAATATTTCAGAAGAATACAAAACCGTGCAACGGTTTCTCTCCAGAGCAGAGAGCTGCCAGCTTTGGCTCTGGCGCCATCACTGACCCAGGGCCTCAGAGGCAGCACAGGGCCTCGTGCTTTGTTTCCTCCCTTAGATGAGAGAACTTTAAGTCACGGGGCTGGGGGTGGTCGCTGAAATGAGCAGAGCGCAAGGTCTCAGATTGCTAAGTGGAAAAATCCTACCCTGAAGTGGCATCTTAGGCAAACAAGGATGGGGAAAGTTTGTAAAGCTAATGGAAAAAGTACAGGCTGGTCTCACTAGACGGTCCGGTTGGTGCAATCAGGAGAAATTCTTGCCACCATCTGCTTTCTGAGCTGTGAACAAAAAGACCTCAGGAGAATATGGAAATGGCCTTCCTTCTCCGGGTTGTGATAAACCTTCTACTCTGAAAGGACCTGCACGCCACCATCCACGTGACCGGAGACAAATGCAAAAGGAGGGCTTTCAGCTTCTCCTTAACATGCGCCCCCCAACCAACCCCTGCAAAGAGGGAGGGGCTGCGGGCCGAGAAGAGCAGAGGTTTGCAGACAGGGGACCTGGGTCCCGGGTCTGAATTTCCCTCTATCCACCCTCGCAGTGTGAGGCTGAGTGTGTCGCTAGCGTGCTTGACCCAGACTTTCTCCCTGTGACAACGACCAGGCCAGCCCCATGCACTTCAGGGTCGTGCAGGCGGTTCAGTGACTCAGGCCGCGGCAAAGATTCAGAGAAGCTCGCTGCCGAGTCATGACCTCCATCCCAATCCTCTTACCAGGGCTTCAAAGACAGAGGCGACTGCAGTATGTACCTCGTCACACCACGAGCCCCATACAGAGTGTCAGACTTCCCTCCAGCAGTGCTGGGCAAGGGCTCCGCTCGGCGACTATTCTCGAGACCATCGCGGGGGAACTTTCCTCTGGCCTGAGATCCTCTCATTGCTATTTACATCCACACCCTCTTCTACGTTTGAGATGGTTTCTTAAGCAAGTACAGAGCTTTTTTCTTTATTAAAATTTCTGACAGTTACCGGTTTATATTAAAGGCTAGTGTTGGGGCAGCAGGAAAACATCCATTTAATGGTCTCACAAGTGCTAACCTGTATCACAATCCCCTGTGGGCTTGCCAATAATGCAGATTCCTAGATCACATTCCCAAGATGGAGTTAAGGGTGGGGTCCACCCCAAATCCAAATTTTAATAAACATTCTAGGTGATTCTATGCCAGGTGGTCTATGGACCAGCCCTCACTTTGAGAAACGCAGGTCTACTTGGATAGAAGAGGAAGGGGCCCCACTGAGGGACCTTTTGGAGAATCTGGATGTTTATTTCATCCACAAACAATAATAAACACACTCTTGAAAAGTCTTCCCGCTGGTGCTGGGAGACAAGGTTTGCATCCGCGTGACGGGCAACCGCCGAGCACTTAGAGCTGGGCCCCCAGGGCACGGTTCACTCAGCCCTGCTTCCTGGAGAGAAAGCCTGAACCCACACAGATGCTGACCACCTCCGGTCAGAGTCCAGAGCGTCTGGTCAGCGGTGTGGTCGTTGTTTAAACATCTCGGGCACCCCTGTGCCAACTCTGCTCTGAGCACTGAGAATGGTGACGTGTGACTGTGGAATCCCTGACACAGGGCAGGTGGGGATGCAGAAGCGGGGCCCTGAGGCCCCTGTAGGGCGGGGAGGCAGGCTCCGGAGCTCTTCTCTTGGAGGGGACTTGAGTGTAATCGTTGCCCTGGAGATCATCAAGCATTAGACGGTCACGTATCGACTGGCGTTTCCTGCCCGGAGAACAATGAGGGAACGTGCAGCCTGGCTTAGAAGCATCCTAACCCTCTCCCAGGCCTGGTCCCTTAGACAAATAATCACCACGACAGGACAGGACGTATTGACCGTTCAGCCCTGAGCTGGGCTCGGTGCCTCATCCGAGGGCGGGGAAACAGGACACCAGATCAGTGACGTGACGCTTAAACTGATGTCATCGCCTGGCCCAACGGTTTTACCAACGGCCAGGACATCGGGGGTGTGGGTCAGACAGACCTGCGCCTTCAGGAAAGGCACTCTCGGGGCCCGTCCGAGGTGGCGTGCGGTCCAGTGACCAGCTTTCCGAGTCCCTGCTACGTAAACATTCAGAAGAAGCCTACCCAACGGGACAAAACGAGCACTGCTGGTCAGGCTAACCGACCTGTATGGCTTATAGGTGATGGCGGTCCAGTAAGGAGTTAATTCCATTAACACGCTAACTGGTACATTGGATGAATACCTTACCATTGATTAACTTGTTACCTATGTATTTAATTACTATACCTCTTGGGTGCCACCACGCTGGGCACAGACGTGAAACACAGAACTCGCCTGCATGTTCACGGAGCTCACGCTCTCGGGGGAAAGAGACTGCACACAAACGATGATAATCGACACTAACTAAATACCTTTGGATCCTGGTGATCAAAGAAAAGTTAGAGTCCACATTCAATGACTCCATCGTACAGTTGGCAAAAGGAAGCAAGATAATGGCAGTGTGGAAGAAAATGGAAAACCCAGAGGATTTGTGAGTGATGGGTGCGATCAGCCAGCCGTGGAAACAGCTGGCCACCCCGGGAGCACTGCTACGGGTCCAGCACCCGTATCGTAATCGTTTCTGGATTATCCAGCACAGTTACTGCGAGGACGGTGACTTTCTCAGAAATTCTGCTGTCTCACACCAGAATCTGACTGTTTCTTGCGCTGGCTTTTTCTGCCCTGCTGTGGCCTCCGTCACCTGAATCAGGAAGGCTGGTTACTGCAGCATGACTGGTCTCCCTGCCTCTGCCCCTGCAGCTTCTCCAGGCCAACTTCCACCCTGGAGCCAGCAT
>NW_006794649.1:90883-98401 GCF_000442215.2 Lipotes vexillifer
CCTGCTGACAAAGAACTTCTCCTTGACAGGCTTCAGTTGGGCCCCTCCGAGCCCCGGCCTCCTGACTCGGCCCCCAAAGAGCCCAATTTTAGGGAGAACCCTGCCAAGTCGGAGCAGCCAGAATCCCTCACCCGATATCTGCTCACTCCCGGTTCCGATGGGGTTCCCTGTGCCCCACTCCCCTCCAGGTGAGGTCTGATCACCTGCCCGCCTGCAGCAAGAACCCCGTAGGTGGGTTTGGCCGGAATCCCTGAGCTCTGATGTTTCCTCTTGGAGACTTTCCGTCCGCGACCCCACCCTGCTCCCGGGCTGGAACCCCTGCTTGTCCTTGTGTGTTCACAGTTGAGCCTGGTCCCTCTACCCCTGTAACGCCCATCGCAGTGGTGGCCACACCCACTGTCATGGCTCTGGACAAAGTCGGCCTCACCCTTCTAATCAGGGTCATGGGTGACTTTTCTCCTTAAGGCTGTTAAGACATGAATTAGATGACTTCACCTGTCTGCTCAAGCCACTGGCTCCCTCTGTCCCCCAAAGTAACGCGGCAATGGATTTATGATCGCGTGGATGGTGGGGCCCCGCTAACCTGCCCTCCCACCCAACCCATCGCCTCTCGCCTCTCTGACGACGTTTCCCCTCCTGGCGACTTATTCCAGCCTCACCGGACCCTGTTTCTCCCATGACTTTGCAGCACACCCCGCTCCCCACCAGGAACTCAGACATCCTCTCAGAGGTCCTCATGCCAACACCTGCGCCTGGCTGTCACCTTCCCGGGAAGCCCACCCTGACCAGGCCACTTCAACTGCAACCCCCTCCCCAAGCCACCCACATACCCACACTCGCAGGCCTACCAGACCCCCAGACTCGGATCATTTTTCCCCGTGGCACTTCCCGCCTCTAATATGCGATGCCCTTCACTCATTTATTACTGATTAGTTATCACGTGAATGGTGTGTCTTCCTCTGTTGGAGACTAAGAACCACGAGGCCTGGGATTTCTGTCTGTTTTGTTCATTATGTTTCTAAAGCACCTAAGCGGTGCCTGACACCTCACAGGAGCTGGGTCAGTATCTGCTTGACGGGAAATGAACAAATGCCCTGAACTGGACTGGGCAGTGCCAGCCTGGATGGGCCATGGCCATCGTTCCCTGGCTTGGGAGAGTCTGGATGCAGCAAACACGCAGCGAAGCAGGAGTGAGTCTGCAGGGTTGCTGCCTGGACCTCTGCGGATGCAGGCCTCAGGGTGTCTCCAGCCCTGGACACTTTGGTTTTATCAGTCAGCACATTCCCCACTTTGCTTGAGCCTTTCACCTTCAGAGCTAAAGATCCTGGATCAGACATGACCTCCAGGCAGTGATGTGTAAACGGATGGCGGAATTGCTGAAGAAAGACCCGATTTCAGTGACATTTACCAGCCGCAGCATATCATTAACTACAAACAACATTCTGCAATAATTTTGAACCTACAAAAAGTTCCAAGAATATTGCAGAATGGTTCCATACACCCTTCCCCCACCTCTCCTTAATGTTCACATCTTACATAATTGTAGTATAGTCAGAAACACCAGGAAATTGGAACTTATTAGAATTTGACCAGTTTTCCCACGAGTGACCTTTTCATGGTCCAGGATCCATCCCAGGAATCCAGGCTGCATTTGGTTGTCCTGGCTCCTGAATCTGCTCCAACCTGTGACGATTCCCCTGTCCGCCCTTGTCTGTCATGACGGATGCTTTGGGTTCATCACTTATTATGTAACTATCCCCTCACTTGGGTTGTGGACTTTTTCCATCATCAGGTGGAGGTGATGCATTTCTGGTGAGAACCCCTCAGAAGTGATGTGCTTGCTCTGTGCAACGTATCCAGGGCGTATGATGTCTTTGCATCTCAGAGGGTTGATGTCAACCCTAATTACCTGGTTAAGTGGGGTAGGGGCCTTCTGGTTCTCCACTGTGACATTTCTGTTGTTCCCTTGATAACTAATACACGTCTTGTAGGCAGATATTTTGAGGCCAAGCAGACATGAGCCTTCGCTCGCCCATCGGTCACTCTTGCTGCATCAGTTAACATGGCGGTGCTGGCCCAGGTGTGATTTTCTTTCCCCTAATCCTCCTATGTTAAAAATTCTCCTGCAAGAAAGCACTATCCTGCTTCCCCATCATTTATTTATTCAGTGCTCTGCAAATATCAGTACGGACTCACGGGCGCTTCTTTTGTGGATGACAATCCAATACTTTTATTATTTCTTCTGTGGCTCAAACTGTCCTAGTTTTGGCCACTGGGCCTCCCTCAGTTTAGTCTGTGTCTTTCTGACATGTCCCCACCGTGCCCACCCCTCCACGAGGCCCAGAAGGTAGAGAGAGCGGGCACTCGGCAGGTAGGCAGCACCGGGTCTGGGGGGTCTGGTCTCTTACCTGGTCACCAGGACTGCGGGGGCCACTCCCCTCCGTCACTGTAGACTCAGGGTGTCCAGGCTGGACTCAGCACCTTCCCGATGTCTGCTTCTCCTGCCAGCCTCCCCCTCTCACTGACTCACACCCCCAGCCCCGCCCAAGTCGCAGCCTTGGGGGTTCGCCTGTGCCTGCTCCTGTGTCCCGCTCTGTCCCTAACATGTGTACCTCCCAACACATTTTCTCCACCCCGACTGCCATCACTAAGGCAGCCCCTGACAAGTCATCTGGATGTCCTGATAGACACCTAATTGTGTCCACCCAGACAGACCCATCTCTCTAGAAGAGAAATCTGCTAGCCTCCTTGAAATCTTCAGTGGCTCTGTATGACCTCCAGGAACAATTTTTAAAGAGAATTATTAGCCTCACAAAGGAGCTGAGTGGGACACAAAGTTACAGTAAAAATTATCTCTAATACCCACACATAATTGGCCCCAGCTAAAACTTCCTTATAAGCAATTCCATCCATCAAATATTATTAAGCACCTACTCTGTGTCAGGATAACGAAGATGTGTTCTGTGCTCTCAGGAGACTTAGAGGGAAGTCTGGTAACGGAGACCACATCGAATAAATAAATTCCGCGTCAGCTGGTGTGCGCAGAGGACGGGGTATGTAGGGAGAACACATTCTGTTCTACCCTGCAATTGCTGCCTTTGTTCCAGTATTTTCCTTATTAGCACCTGAGATTAAATACCACTGAGGCAGTTAAATATGTATTTCCACTTTTCTCATTCCATTATATTTTCTGACTCTTGATTTTATAGGTTAAATATTTGATTACCTACCACTGTATAAAATAAGAGGTACACGCTACTTAAGAAGAAAGAGTTCTTTTACTATTGCAATGTTTAATGACAAATGCTGAATTTAATAACCATTTGATACTCACTGTACAAACGTAAGAATCAATAGTGGAATCTACTATCCTGTTGTGATAGGAGATAATCACTAAATGCACCTCCATTGGAAATAAAAATAAGATTGTAACTGTACCACAAAGAGATCATAAATGGGGTCCCAGTCAGCTAGCAATGTCTGTTGAACATTCACTGGATGACAATTACAGGGATAATAAAAAGAAATGAGCATACACTGTCATTCAATTTAATCAAGAAGTATAGAAAAACACAGAAGATAAAAAAGAAGAATTATGACATCAACTGTGCAGGAAAATGACAGATGGAAAACTCTCAGTATGGGAACTCTGCAATAGTTGAAAGTCACCCGATATTGGGAGGGGGCCCGATGCTGGGAGGGGCATCCGTGCTGGGAAAGCCCTTGCCTGTCTGGACCAGGGGTATGTTGGAGGTTCCTTTTCCAAGTACTCCTTGTGGTGTTGGACTTAGAAGTGACTTTAGAGAACTCCAGGTAAGTAACCCTCAAATGCTCATCCCTTTCACTCCATCAAGGAAGAGGTTCCCTGGTGACAACACCAAGCCACAACTACTCCCAATGACACGCATCTCTCCACCAGCATCTCTTACTGTTAAGTCTCATGTAACATGAGCCTTGGAGACACAAAATGTGGGAATACTACTGGGAATAAATTTCATTTTATGGCTTTAAAATCCACATAAAATTATAATTCCACTTGCAGCTGAAAAGTCTAATGAAGTCACTGAGCATAAATTTATTACTATTGTAACTTTACAACCCAAGAAAATTCATTTAAATGCAGTGTTATTATTGGAGAGACAGTAATTACAGGTTACGAGGGGGCGTAGAAGACAATACAACTGATTTTCAATATCTTTTCTTATTTTAACATTAATATATGCTTTTGGAAAAAGTTTAAAAATATTAAAAAAGAATAAAATTCAGCTACAAATCCACCACCCAAAGATAACCATTACTAATACTTTAGTGACTTCCTTTTTTTTTTTTGGCTGTGCCACTGGTTTTCAGGATCTTAGTTTCCTTACCAGGGATTGAACCTGGTCCAATGGCAGTGAAAGCGTGGAGTCCTAACCACTGGAGTGCCAGGAAATTCCCTAGTGACTTCCTGTATTAGTTTTCCACTGCTGTGCCTGATGGTTCATTTTATGTATCAACTTGGCTACACGGGGGGGACCCATATATTTGGTCAAACAGTATTCTAGATAGTGCTGTGATGGTTTTTTGTTTTTTGTGTTTTTTTTGGCTGCAATTAATATTTAAATTGGTGGACTTTGAGTAAGCAGATTGCCCTCCATTATATGGGTGGGCCTCATCTAATCAGTTGAAAGTCTTAAGAGGAAAGACTGACCTCCTCGGGAAGAGAAACTGTGCCTCCAGACTGTCTTCAGACTTGAGCTACAGCCTAAATTCTTCCTTGGGCCTATAGCCTGCCAGTCTGCCCTGCAGAATTTGGACTTGCCAGCCTGTACAACCATGAGAGCCAGTTCCTTCCAGTTAATCTCTCTGTCTCTGTCTCTCTACACACACACAAACACACACACACACACACCCTATGTTTCTGGAGAACCCTGACTAATACACTGCATAACACCTTACCAAAAATTCACTGGCTTAAGGCAACACTCAAGGGTTAGCTCACATCAGAACTGTAGGTCACAGTCTGGCCCAGCATGACCGGGTTCTCTGCTCACGGTATCACAGACGGACACCAAGCCTCCAGCCAGACTGAGTTCTCACTGGAGGCTCTGGGAAGAATGAACATAAGTGTTTTTTTGATATATATTGCCGAATTTCGCAATAAGAGAGATTTTAAAAACACTTTTAACCGTGATAAAATGATTATTTCAAAAGCAGTGTAGTTCGTCAAAATCTCACTTTTTAAACTCTGTGAAAATGATTTCTGTCATTTAAAATTAACTGTTGAGTTTTAGATGCCTAGTTAATATCCTGGCAATCTGTACATTTATTCATTTATTTACCTGATATCTTATTTACACACCCAGCCCTTAACATACACTTACTTATTGGCTGAACAGATAAATGGAGAATTCATATATTAATTATCATACACCAAGGAAGACGATGATTTCAATAGAATAAATCATCTTTACTACATTTGGGAGAATTGCATATAATGTGACTTAGTAAAAGTCGCTGCTGCTTCAGGTATACTATTCGGCTTAATTTTATTTAATTTTGCACCCAAATCTTACAGATTGGCCTCTCTTTGCTCTCATCTCTTTATTCAGTGCATTCTCTGGAAACAGTCAGTGCTTTGACAGCCACTGGCTTCTGGTTTATTAACAGAAAGCCCTGTCTGACCTCTCACAAGTGCTCAGCTGATCCATCTGTGTGTCACTGTCAGACGTTTGAAGTCCACAGAGGTAAAGACAGTGACTTGTGTTTAAAGAGTGATTGCTTTCAACACTCTTCACTGTTCAAGTGTGACAAATTCTTTGTCCATTATGCTATCTGAACTCTGGCAGTTCAGCATGAGGTGAACTGAGGAAACGTCCTCAGCTTTGTGCAGGAAAGCACATGTCACACTTAGATGAATGGGAGCAAAAAGGCCAAAAGTAGCTCTGCGGTAGACTGAAAAGTGAGTAAATGCATACGCAGCTGTGAGAGTGACCGGGAATGATGACTTTTGGGGGAATCGAGAGCTCATACAACGAGAAACGGGAAAACGTTGGAAAAAAGAATAATATTTTATCTGTTTCTCTAAAATCAAGTTCCCTGCCTAAAGGGCTGGAAAGGAAAGGTGGTCAGTATTAAAAACTCTACACAATACTTAAGTTTCGAAAAGTAATTAAAAGGAAGAAAAATAGTTACTAGTGGCTACTACATTTATCCTAGTAAGTTGATCTTTCCTTCATTTAATTCATTCAAACCCTTGATCAAGGTGAAAATCAAAACAAAATTGCAGACTATCCAGAAAGTAGGGACAACAAAAGCATCACCTATCAGGGTATGTGTGAGGCAGGTATAGGTACACCCTTAGGAATATTCATCGTAGTCTTAAACACTTTCACTGCTAAATAAGCATTCAGCTGAAGAATGAGAGAAATAACAAGTTAGATCTAAGGAAATACAAAAAAAAATTCACAATAAGAGCATAATTACTGAATTAGAAAACAAGAAAACAGTAGAGAATAATAACTCAACACAGAGCTGATTTCACAGTCTGAGAATCAAAAGCTGAGAATTTACTAGAAAAACAATCAAAATAAATGAAGAGGTGTGAGGGTGAGATCCTGGTGACATCCATGAATAGAGATAGAAAAAGGCCACAGTGCTGAACAGGTCCACCTTCCTTCACAGACAGACGCCTGCTGAGTCTGCAAAGCCTACAGTGGGATTGCTTTGCCGGTGACTGGAGACCTGAGGGGCACAGCGCCAGGTGTCCCTTGGTCCCTACCTCCTGTTCAGTCTCTGATGAGAGACATTTTCAGCTACCTGGGAAACCAGGAGGTCACACTCTTCAGAGCTGCAAATACACACTCGTAGTGCTGGCAACAGCTTTAACGTGACCTGGCACAAAAGAAACCCCCCAGTGGTTTCCTCCAGCTGAAATGGAGGGTGTGGACGTCACCAGACCGTGGGTAGCAGTGGAAACTGTGAAAGAGAACACTTCTCCATGGAGCATACGGTTCCCTATTGGTTGAAGATTTGCACATCTAAGGTGTGTGATATTTTCAAGGAGGCTAGCATCTGGTCCTTTTGGGACTAATTATTAGAGAGTTTAAGGAGTTGAGTGAATGTGAATGGGCTTTCACACATCTTTTCAACTTATAATTTTTACTTTCAGAAACTTTAAAAATGATGATTTTACTGGTGCCCTTAATAGCAGTTCACTTATTAAGTTGATTAACAATGGATCCCTGACTAGGGATTCATAAGAAGTCAGTTTTCTTCATTCATTCAGTGTGTATGGGGCCTGTATAAAATGCCACACAGTGAAGATATGATGGCTGTTATAGACAGGACATCTCTCTGTTAGGGAAAGCAGACACGCATATGGTAGAGGCAAGGGCCGAGGACTCGGGAAGCGCCCGGCGGGGCACTGACTCAGGAAGACCCCCAGAAGGAGGGAACCCTGAGAGGGTACTGAAGGGTGAACAGGAGCGTGGAAGCGTGAGCCGATGGTGCAGTCAGGAGACTGCAGGGAGTTCAGCA
>NW_006794649.1:98543-104501 GCF_000442215.2 Lipotes vexillifer
CCAGGAGCCTTGGGAAGGGTGAGAAGAAAGGCTTGCCAAGCTGCGAGGGGCTGGCGGGTGAGGGATCTGCCCTGGGGCTCAGCCAGGTGCCCTGGGTGCGAGGATGCTCAGAAAGGGGACGCTGAGGGGAGACGAGCCTGTGATACACTGGGGCCTGGGGTCGGTATGTGAGAGATGCTAGGAGCTGGGGTGTTTTTTTTTTGCCAAATTCAAAAGGGAGCCACACATCAGGAAAGAGCAGAAAAGTCAAGATTGATGGCCCTAGAAATGGGGAAAGTGGCCTTGCGGGATGCTCAGTGAGCCGTTCTAGATGGATCCTGCACGCCCTGTGCCTTTCGGGGTTGCTCGGGTTGACCCCACTGTGGCCCCGAAGCAGACCTGACCCCTCCCCAGCAGCCAAGGGGCACGACCAGTTGCTACCGGCCAGTGAATTCCAGGAGAGTCACAGGGCAGGTGTCTAGGTCATCGAGATGACCAAGTCAGTGTACATCTGGAGAAAAGGAAGCTCCCTTCTCCGAGCGCACGTGAGGAGCCAGAGGGACCATCTGAGCGCATCTTCCCAGCTCTCCTCTGGGCGCTCACCTCCCAGCCGGGGTTCTCTCCTGTGACTCGTTCGATCTCTTCTCCAACCAGCGGCCAAGGGGCACGTCTTATGTTGCCTGATGTGAACCAGCAAAAAGGGGGTGAGGCTGCAGGGCTCTCCCCTCCTCCTGTCCCGGATTAATGTTTATGCCTCGCCACAGAGGAGCTGCTTGCACACACTCCATTTTACCGCCCTCTGTTTTTGATTTCGCAGGATTGGGTTTTCCAGTTCTGGTTCAGTTGCCCACTGTCAGCATCCCTCCCTTTCCACACAGCTCTGGGCATGGTGGCAGGCGCATGGTCCTGTAGCTATCATCATAACGCAGATATGGAACGGTCCTTTTTTTGCACAGCCCAAGATGTCTGTCTGTCCTCGTATTATCCCATATTCGTGCCTGAAGAACTTCCTTTAATATTTCTCCTAGTACAGGTCTGATGGCAATGTTTTTCTCTGCTTTTGTTTTTGTGAAAAAGTCTTTATTTCACTTTCATTTTTGAAAGATACTTTCTCTAAGTCTAGAATTCTGGGTTAATAGGTTGCTCTTTTAATACTTTAAAGATGTTACTTCATTGTTTTCTGGCTTGAATACTTTATGACAAAAAATCCGTGAAAATTTTTTGTTCCTCTGTATGTAATGTGTCTTTAATTTTTCTCCAGCTTTCTTTAAGATTGTCTCTTTATGCTTGGTTTCTGGTAGCTTGAAAATGATGTGTGTGGCTTTTGTTTTGTTTCTGGTACTTATCTTTCTTGAGATTTTCTGAGACTCTTCAATCTGTGATTTAATGTCTTTCATTATTTTTGTGAATTCTTGGGCATTATGTCTTCAAATGTTTCTTCTATTGACTGCTTCCCCTTCTCTTTTCCTCCCAGGATTCTAGTGTGTTGGACAGTTTGATATCTTCCCACAGTTCTTGAATGCTCGTTTCCACTTTTTATTTCCTACATTTTTTTCTTTGCGTTTCAGTTTGGTGATTTCTGTGGACCTATCTTCAAGCTCACTGATTATCACTCAGTTATGCTGAGTCTGCTGAAGAGCTCAGCAGCAAAATTCCTTACTTCTAACACCATGATTTTCATCTGTAGTATTTCTAGCCGCCTCTTTCTTCTAATTTTTCTCTCTCTGCCAACTTCCCTTCTGTGTATGTGAGTAGTCCACGTTTTCCCTTAGATCCTTTGGCATTAATTCATTATTTTTAGGTTCTCTCTGATAGTTCTGTCAGCGGTTATCTCTAAATCTCCTCTTGGCTGCTCTGTTTTTTGAGAGTGGGTTTTATTTTCTTTTATTGTGTCTTCTAAGTTCTGAATAGATGGCACATTTGCATAAATGAAGGTTAACACTATATACAGAAAAGGGACATATTGAGATGCCCTGGTCCCAGCCCTATTGCACCTACTTCCTCTTCACTCCTCAGAGGTAAACATTTTTATTAGTTTCTATTTATTCTTCCACTGTTTCTTTATGTAATATAAACTGATATGGGTTTTAGTCTTATCTTCCCATTATAGAAAAGTGGCAGCTATATAATAATGTTCTATGCTTTTCTTTTTTTTTTTCTTTTTTTCTTGCTGTACGCGGGCCTCTCACTGTCGTGGCCTCTCCTGTTGTGGAGCACAGGCTCCGGACGCGCAGGCTCAGCGGCCATGGCTCACGGGCCCAGCCGCTCCGCGGCATGTGGGATCCTCCTGGACCGGGGCACGAACCCGCGTCCCCTGCATCGGCAGGCGGACCCTCGACCACTGCGCCACCAGGGAAACCCTGCTTTGCTTTTTAAAGGTGATGTAACCTGGATCGCTCCAAATCGGTACATAGAAATCTTCCTCATTTTTTATAGCTGCCTAATATTCTAGTATATTCTATTAATAATATTCTACTATTTTAATACTTGTATATCTATTATTCAATCAGTACTATAGTGGTGAACATTGGATTGTTTTAAACTTTTGCTATTACTGATGATGTTGCAATGAACATCATTTTACTTATGTCACTGCTTACAGGTGTATCCAGAGGCTAGATTGTCCCAAGTGGGACCCAAGGCCTACGGATGGGCATGTAGGCAATTTACAATTTCTTACAGTGATATACAATGAAACTGTGCACATCACTACATTTTTGCACATATTTGCATGCTTGAAAGCAATTTCTTTAGAATAAGATTTTAGATTTTTAGCTTTAAGTGGAATGTTAAAATATTCTCTAAGTTTCAATTATCGATAAGGTACGTAAACAGTTTTTTTAAAAAATTAAATTAATTTATTTTTGGCTGCATTGGGTCTTCGTTGCTGCACACGGGCTTTCTCTGCTTGCGGGGTGTGGGCTTCTCATGGCAGTAGCTTCTCTTGTTGAGGAGCACGGGCTCTAGGTGCGTGGGCTTCAGTAGTTGTGGCACCTGGGCTCAGTAGTGGTGGTTCGAAGGCTCTAGAGTGCAGGCTCAGTAGTTGTGGCACGCAGGCTCAGCAGTTGTGGCACATGGGCTTAGTTCCTCCGTGGCATGTGGGATCTTCCCGGACCAGGGCTCGAACCCGTGTCCCCTGCATTGGCAGGCAGATTCTTAACCACTGTGCCACCAGGGAAGTCCCGTAAATAGTCTTTTCTGGCCTTTGTCCATTTTTATAGCTACAGTGCTCACTTTTTCCTTACTGATTTGTAAGGCATCTCTTTGTACTAAGAGTATGAAAATGTTTCACCTGTATTATGGAACATTTTCCCAGGTTTTTATGGTTGTTTTACTTTGGTGACAGTACTTTTAGCTTGTTGATTTGTTTGTTGGCTTTTACCATGAATACGTTTTTAGTTTTATGAATTAAAATCTGTCAGTGTCTTGTAGTTTCTCACTGTGGAATAAGGTTTGGATATGCCTTCTCCAACCCAAGATTGTAAAATATTCATATACACACGTTCATGTGTATATATATATATATATATATATATATACACACACACATATACATATACATACACATGTATATACACATACATGTATACACACACGTATACACACACACACACACACCTGTATATACTCACACATACAAATATGATTCTTATGCTTATATCTGTAACCCACCTGAGTTTATCTTTACATATGAAGTGGTTCTTAAAATAAGCTCTCCTTTCTCTATAAATTTAAAATGCTACCTTCTTGAGAGAATGACTCAGAGATGTTCAAAATTATTAGAGCTTTGACTTCTCAATTCAACTAAGCAGAAAAAAATACCCCAAAGCCCCCAAATTAAATTAGTTGGTTTACCTTTCATAATTATAAAAAGTGAATTCTCCAGATACTAATACATAAGCTAATTTAAAAATCTAGTAAATTAGATTCAGTAGCATCTTGAAATTTGCACTTCATTTAAAATAATTCTAAACGGTGTCTGCCTGTGGGCAGGGTCTGACCCACAGAGAGACAGGGTCTGTCCCCGGCTTGGGGGTCTGATTTTCCTGATCAGTCAACACAACTGTTGAGAATTCTGAGCAGTAAGACAGCTGTGACAGGTCGTTGCGTGTCTGTTTTTGTTTCATTTTTCTTTCGAGGGTGAAAAGACTTTCTCTTACCTTGCACTCTATAGAGAACACAGCAAGGTGAAAGCGAAAATCCTTATATGTGTAATAAGGACATGCACTCAATTATTAATGAGAAGACTGACTTTTTTCTCGGTTTAAGAGCAGGAAGACAAGACAGTGTTCAACAGAATCACTGTTCCCAGAGGTCAAGCATTTTGAGTACGTGCAGCCTTCACAGAAGGGTTTTATATTATACGGCTCGAAAGGGCTGGCAACAGGCAACTAAACACCCAATCTCGTTTCAGGTCTTAGCTGGGAAGATTGAAGAAGGGCTGCTGGGAAAGTCCATTTTAAACCAGTGTTTACTGTGACTTGGGAGGCTCCTAAAATTCCCAAGGTTTCAGTGTGCCCATACGATAATTCAACGATAAGAACATCAATCCATCAATCCATCAAATTAAAACTAAAGTATAATTACTAGGTTCATCTGACTATTTTATCTGCATTCTTAAATACCATTATGAATGTGAATAGAATTAATGGTGCATACTGAGAATAAAACCTAAAGGAGGTTGGCAGACACCAATTCTTATGTTTGTCACTCGACTCTGAAACCATTCTGTCAGCTCCTGCTGGTGAAGTTCCGTGGTGTCAGAGGGAAAACATTCAGTGCACTGCTTTCAGTGCACTGGCTTTCAGTCATAATTTTAAACACAACTTTAGAACTACCACTTCCATTCCCTCAGAGATCATACTGGGCCCCAGGCACACGATCCTGCTATTTGGGTGAAATACTTTCCTTGGACATGGGATTAAAAGAACTTTTCATTTCAAACCCCTGGTCCCTTCCGTGGCCTTCAGTACCTTGTTCCTCTGACTCAGCGTTCTGTTCCATAAAATGGGCACAGTTTTTATTTCCCTGGGTAAAGAGTTGAGTTTTCATGATGCCATTTAGGACGAAAATAAGTGAAATTATATTGAGACCTATAAAATTCTAAGATGTGCTAAGATCCTAACAGGCAATAATAACAACTTACTTGATATACCTCCCAGTAACATAATTTAAAGAGAAATTTCATATGTTAACATAGAGAGCAACTTGTTATGGGAGTTTCACGGACTTTGCAAATTAGCAGAGGAGTCCTGCAGGGCACGGTGTCGTCTGGACGTGTCACAGGGTGCTGCCCCCTCCCCTTCACATCTCCACCGCATGTCAGATTTGGGGGCAAAGAATAATCCACACACGTGTAAGGAGAATTTAGCACAGTGCCTAGCACATGTCGGAGGGATGAACGGAGTGATAAACACAGAATAATGGGAAGAAGGGCCCGACCGAGGGCTTATCTCTGCAGACAGAGGGGGCAGTGTTTGCAAGGCCAACAGAGACGTAAGTGAGCTGAGAACAGGAGCAGGTGTTAGGCAGCGTATTCTATTCATTTCCCCCCCAAGTTTCCCGAGGCATGAAGTGCAGTGGGTGTGCTGGGCTTAGAAGCCTCTATGGATGAACCCCCAGCTCCATTTCCACACGCGGATGGTGAATGGTTACGCTGTCCGGTGGCCTTGCCTCTCCCTCACTCTCTTGGGTTTTTGAAGGAATTTTTACGATGGTGGGTAATGATGCGGGTTTTACGAATGTAAACTCCTAACAGTATCTTCTGAACATCGTCGGCATTGGCGCCTGGTACAGATGAGGGGAGGGACGAGAGGCAGGCGCTGACCGCTGAAGAAGGGAATCGTGGTCCCGCGGGGAGGACTCAAGGGTTGGGGACAGGGCTCCAGGGAGCACGACCAGTCTGGGGTCAGCAGACAGGAACGAGGGACCTTGTCAATAGGAAAACAAAGTGCGTAATTCTTTTTTTTTTTTTTTTTT
>NW_006794649.1:104872-112149 GCF_000442215.2 Lipotes vexillifer
CTGTTGTGGCCTCTCCCGTTGCGGAGCACAGGCTCCGGACGCGCAGGCTCAGCGGCCACGGCTCACGGGCCCAGCCGCTCCGCGGCATGTGGGATCCTCCCGGATGGTGGCACGAACCCGTGTCCCCTGCATTGGCAGGCGGACTCTCAACCACTGAGCCACCAGGGAAGCCCCAAAGTGTGTAATTCTTAAAAGGCCTGATCCCTGCTCACAGTTCAAACACTGCTTGCTTTTATTTCTTTTCCATGGTTTGCTTTCAAAGTGCACAATCATGAAATGAATCCTGAACTTTTAAAATGAGGAGTTAAGTCGGTGGCCCTACCCAGTGGATCAGAACCCCAAGACCTGCTAAGCACAACTGCTGCCCGGCAGAGTGGGGTTTTCAGATAACCCAGAGTTCTCAGATGTGTCTTCAGGCACCCCCAAATGAAGCTGGGGAGACCGATGCCTGGTCCAGCCCTCGACAGCTGGGTGCCTGGGTCAGGTGATGCCTCTGGTTCCCCACTCCTAACCCCTCACTTCTTAAGTTCCCAGCACAACCTTCCACTGACAACCTCTTCCAACGGTGTGCTTTCTTTGCTTACACGCCCCCTTCCCGTTATCCCTCTGTGAGCTCCACAGGGTGAGCCTCTGGCTTGGCTCCCAGGCACTGATTCACAAGCCTCCCCTGACCACCTCCTCTGTGTAAGGCAGCGCCTTACCTTAGGGGACCCGTAAGGGACGAGACAGGCATCGCTGCCTGCCTCATATGTTCGTGCCTGGCATCTCCAACACAACTGCTGAGGGATTTAAGTGAACGAGGTCATAAAGGTACCGTTCACGTTTGTCAAATGTAGGATACGGTTCAATTCAAAATTTTAATTTTTCATCCTGTGAGGTAACATTTAACGGATGACTGGATTTATCAGGAGAAATCACATCATTGTTTCACATGTCGCCATGTGCACGGGGCTCGGGTGGGGGATGACACAAAGGTGACACGCTGGTCACAGCCTCATCCTCTCACTACGTTTCAAGAACAACTCTGGATGCAACATTGGCAAAGCACTGAGCTGCTGTTTCACCCTCTTGCTGAACCTTCACACCAGAGAAGCCACAGCTCGCGGTGGGAAAAGCAGCCAGTTCTTTGCACTTACATCCAGACTTAGCTGGAAGGACCAAAAACACACAAGGTGACTGCTAAGAATTACAGTCATATTTTCATAGTTCAAATGAATAGCCGAGTTCCTAGTTTCCTCTGTTTATATTTTGGAAATTAGTTAAATTTATCAACAGTGTGTCTTTGCATGCACCCCTATGTTCATTGCAGCACTATTCACGATAGCCAAAACATGGAAACAACCTAAATGTCCATCGACAGAGGAATGGATAAAGAAGATGTGGCACATATATACAATGGAATACTACTGAGCCATAAAAAGAATGAAATAACGCCATTTACAGCAACATGGATGGACCTAGAGACTATCACACTACGTGAAGTAAGTCAGAGAAAGACAGATAACCATATGATATCACTTACATGTGGAATCTAAAATATGGCACAAATGAACCTGTCTATGAAACAGAAACAGACTAACAGATATAGAGATCAGACTTGTGGTTGCCAAGGGGGAGGGAGAGGAATGGGGTGGGAGTTTGGGATGAGCAGGTGCAACTAGTATATATAAACTGGATAAACAACTAGGTCCTACTGCATAGCACAGGGAACTATATCCAGTCTCCCGGGATAAAACATAATGGAAACGAATATCAAAAAAGAATGTCTCTGTGTGTATAACTGAGCCACTTTGCTGTACAGCGGAGACTGGTACAACGCTGTAAGGCAACTACACTTCAGTTAAAGAAAAAACAAAAAAAACCCCAATGTATTTTTGGACAAATATATAAAGCATATGCTACGATATTTGTAAAATTAATCCAGTTCCTGCCCCTACCCTGCAAAAAACTTGTTGCCTACATGTGCACTTGTAAAGTTATAGTAAACAAAAAATTCCCCATTGTGATTTTCACACACACACACACTCACACACTCACACAGATGTGCTCTTGATCAATAGCTGGAATGATCTGAGAAGACACGGATGGGTCATCGGCTCTGATAGGCACTTGAAAATTAATATTTGACATAGAAACTGCCCAAGTGTATTTCCTTAATTACTATGCAATGAGTAAATAACCGAAGGTCTGATTGCTTTTTTTTTTAAGGACTTGAAAACTGACAGCCATTGAGCCTAATATTTTCAACCCAGGACTTTTTCTAGGGTGTTTGGACAACCGGCCGCGGTCAGTGTGAGAAGAGCCCTGGGCTGGGGTGAGGGAGGCGCGTGGGGGGCTTACGTTTGGAGGTCTCCCGGCGGCCTCTGTCCGATGGACTTGAGCAGGGGCTGTGGCCGGAGCGCCACCTTGGGGGGCATTTTGGGGCTGGAGTCCGACTCCCCGCTTTCCTCGTCACCCATGGCTTTGATGTAACTGCCACTCCTCGTCCTTCTGCAGGGAATTTCCTCGTCTTTGCCCCCCGTGGGGTACCCTCCCCACTCGTCCTGGGGCACCTAGGAGAGAACAGACAGGGCGTGTGTCAGCCTTGGCGTCAGAATTCCGTTACTGCCTCTTTGGGGACAAATCCTCGGAGCTCGTGAGGACACAGCTTGTTATGGTCACTCAGCATTGAAAGTCATACGCTTCTTAGGGGTCTGTCATTCAAATCCCCAAAGGACATTAATATACAATTATTGTTTTCTCCCGTTATAAAAGTGATCAACGTTATGGGAACAGTGAGGCAATGTTTGTAGTCTCAAAACCTGGAAAAAAGCACCACTAACGTTTAGATTTATTTCCTTCTGGTAGGAAAGCAGTTGAAACTTGAGAAAACTGGAAGAAGAGGTCCCCAGTGTGGAGAACAAGAAATAAGACGAAGGAGACCAAAGGAGGGCGCCCTGCTGCGTGGTGAGGGCCGACAGGGGCGCACCCCACAGTCGGGCCCCCGCGCCAGGGCCCTGCACGCCCGGGAAGCACACACTGCGCTGGGTGGGGACTCAGACCCCGAACGCTGTCCACGGCGTGGGTCCCAGCAGAGCGACGCCCCCTCAGCGCTTCTGGGCCACTTCCGGGGTGCATGGGCTACGCCGCGAAGAGGATAAAGCAGGCCTGCACTCCGCGTCCACCCCCCGTCTGGGAAACCCGGTGTCCTCACACGGCACACGCAAGTCGCAGGGTGTCTACACCGCACGCGCCTGCCCCATGCAGCTCACCTTCCACCAACCGTGACCCTTACAAAGACCCAAACCACGCCAAGCAGCGGCCGAGGGTAGAGGGCTGCACGATTCCGCACGTGCCGGCACCGTCACACGGAGTTCCGCAGTCCAAGGACCTAACGCATGTGCTCCCCGTGCTGCAGGACGCGATCTCCCAGAGCGCTCTTCACCGAGACAGAGGGCGTTACAAGTCTGTACTGACAGTCTTCGGAGACAGGGCTCTTCCTGTGGTGACTATTCAGAGACTTGCGGACACTCAGATCATCCTAAGAGGAGTCCTGCCTTTTTTCCAGGGTTTTAAAAAATTTTTATTGAAGTCTAGTTGGTTTACAATGCTGTGTTAATTTCTGCTGTACAGCAAAGTGACTCAGTTATAGACGTATATATATTTTTCATATACTCCTCCCTTATGGTCTATCACAGGAGATGGAATAGAGTTCCCTGTGCTATACAGTAGGACCCTGTTGTGCATCCATCCTATATATAACAGTTTGCACCTGCTAACCCCAAGATCCCAATCCACCCCTCCCCCAGCTCCCCTTCGCAACCACAGTCTGTTCTCTGTGTCTGTGAGTCTGTTTCTGTTTCGTAGATATGTTCCTTTGTCATCTTTCCAGTTTGGATGGCGCCAGTGAGCCCATTTGTCACCATCCCCGCCAGGGACGCGCATGCCTGGATGGAAAGGCAGAGTTTTTTTTTTTTTTTTTTTTTTTTTTTTTTTTTTTTAAATTTTTTTGAAGATGTTGGGGGTATGAGTTTTTATTAATTAATTAATTTATTTTTGCTGTGTTGGGTCTTAGTTTCTATGCGAGGGCTTTCTCTAGTTGTGGCAAGCAGGGGCCATTCTTCATCGCGGTGCGCAGGCCTCTCACTATTGCAGCCTCTCTTGTTGCGGAGCACAGGCTCCAGACGCGCAGGCTCAGTAGTTGTGGCTCACGGGCCTAGTTGCTCTGCGGCATGTGGGATCTTCCCAGACCGGGGCTCGAACCCGTGTGTCCCCTGCAAGCAGGCGGATTCTCAACCACTGTGCCACCAGGGAAGCCCGGGAAGGCAGAGTTTTCAGCTAAAGGCACCTTTTCTCCATTTTCTTAAAACACATCTTCAGACATCTCGCATGTTACAGCCCAGGAGGGGAAACCGGGGATGGGACAGGATGTACCTTCTGCGGTTCCGGCCAAGACAAAAAGGGACAGGGCGGCCCCTCACTGAGAGGTGAGGGGGTGGGCATCAAGCCCCTCCAGGCCCCGTGGTGACACGTCGTGGGTCCTGCCTGCAGTTTGTGTTTTAAAACACCTCCCCCTCCGCCCACCCCAAGCTGGCTTAGGTCCACGGGAAGCGCGTGGAGACATCGCAGCCACACACAGGAAGAGGAGGGGGCTTAACAGGGTAGAGATTCCAGGTCCTCAGTGGACCGTGGCCCCCAGGGCTGTGTGGCCCTGGGGGGTCCGCAGCCGAGTCCCTGCAGCTGCAGAGCAGGGGCCGCGTGGGTGGCGTTTCCAAGCTCCTTGTTGCCGGGTGCTGAGTGCCTGTCTCCAGGGGGTTTCAAGAGGACAGTGACCCTGGGGGTGGTCCAGAGTGGGCGGGCGGGCGGGCACGAGGCCACAGACGGCAGTGCAAAACCGCCAGAGACACGGTGGGAGGAGAGAAAGGCCTGGTGACAGAGCAAGCAATCAGCTCCCGGGGAAACAGGCGTAGATTTACGCACATAGAAGGTATCTCCTGATGCTCAGGATTTGGGGCACAAGGAAGAAATGACTAAGGAAGAAGGAAGACTGAGCTTCTCTGGGCATTTACATCCTCATCCATGGATTTTCTTACCAAAAGTCAGTTTTCCACCATCAGAACAAATTGCCAGGATGGAGACAGATGTGGGCACAGACATTTCCACGCCATTTCACGCCAGGTGGTAATGTGGGTCCAAATTTACAGCCACGTATCAGAAGACTTCAGACTGTGGGCACCTCTGACCCAGCAATGTCCCCAGGCAACAGGATTCACGCCAGGGACTGTGAACCATTCATTAGGGTCAAAGGAGGAAAACTGATAATATCTGATGGGGTGGCGGGAAATATTTACTACAAGCATGCCATGGATACTGTGCAGAAGAACTGATATTTAGCCGATGAAGGGTGTTCATGGGCGGGAGCGTTTTTAGAGTATATGCACTCCGTGTTCTTATACTTTAACGACAGATATGCCTGCAACATGCATAGACACGTAGCCAGAAGGACGTGGAATCATCCCTGGGAGATACTGACTGTGGGTTTCTCAATGATTTTTCTTTACACTTATGTCTTCTAAGTTTTCTACATGGACCATATATCTTGCTAGTGTAATAAAAAGCAAACTTTAGAAAATTTAGTCCCGAATGACAGTACATTTCAGTAGGAAGGCAGGCATAAAAGAAAGTGAATTATGGTTTAATTAGGGCTACAGAAGCAGGTGTGGAGGGAAAACAGGGAAGCAGCCAGTGGAAGCTGTGGACAGAGAGGAAATGATCTGGGAAGGCTTCCTGGAGGAGGGGGTCTGGGCTCTAACTTCCTGGGATTTGAGCAGCAGGCAGATAGCCAGGACATGGAAGCAACCTAAGTGTCCATCAACAGATGAATGGATAAAGAAGATGTGGCACATATATACAATGGAATATTACTCAGCCATAAAAAGGAACGAAATTGAGTTATTTGTAGTGAGGTGGATGGACCTAGAGTCTGTCCTACAGAGTGAAGTAAGTCAGAAAGAGAAGGACAAATACCGTATGCTAATACATATATATGGAATCTAAGAAAAAAAAAAAAGGTCATGAAGAACCTAGGGGTAAAGACGGGAATAAAGACACAGACCTACTAGAGAATGGACTTGAGGACAGGGGGAGGGGGAAGGGTAAGCTGTGACAAAGCGAGAGAGTGGCATGGACATATATACACTACCAAACGTAAATTAGATGGCTAGTGGGAAGCAGCCGCATAGCACAGGGAGATCAGCTCGGTGCTTTGTGACCGCCTGGAGGGGTGGGATAGGGAGGGTGGGAGGGAGCGAGACGCAAGAGGGAAGAGACATGGGGACATAGGTATGTGTATAACTGATTCACTTGGTTATACAGCAGAAACTAACACGCCATTGTAAAGCAATTATACTCCAATAAAGATGTTAAAAAAAAAAAAAAAAAAAGAAGAGGGAGGCACACAAAGGCCCAGGAAGGAGGAGGCCAGGGGTTCCTCTATGGGCCGGGTGCTCCTGGGAGGGAGGCTGGAGACGGCAGGCAGGAGACAGATGGAGAGGAGCGGGGAAAGATGCGTCCCCACTGGCAGCTTCATGGAGTTTTTGTGAATTAAAAACATGTTTCCGTAAAAAAAACAAAGATTTTTTTTCCCCAGCAGCTTGTGAATTAACTAACAAATGAGAGCAGCTTGTATTTTTTTGTTTCTGATGTAAGCTGCCAATTTCGCAGTCTCTGACAGGAGAGATTTCAATACAGAAGGAGTGTAAACCAGAGTCAAGCGTGGGCTCTGAATACCGCTTCCAAAGCACATGTCTCCAGACTATCAAAAGAACAAAGGAGTGACACGAAAATGCCACCGTGCCTGAGTCAATAACTCTTTCTTGGGTACATTACAGTGTCAGAAACCTGCAATGGCAGGTAAGGGTGGCCAGGGTTGGCCCCAAAACAACAAGTGCTTTAATGAACGAACAAATGAACTTCCTTTCACAGTGACCACTGACCTCTGCAAATCCATGCGTGATCTTTGCTGCATTTAGCGATAATTATTACTTTAGTTCCTACTTGCATAGAGTGATATTTATGATGTCTAAATAGGCATTTTCCTAAGGCTGAGTTGAGTGTACAGTTCAGTGTCTCCTGCTTCTTGCTTGAAGGAAACTTCAACGCGGCAGATTAAAATGTCCTTTCTTCCTTTCAAGCAGCAAGGCACAGGTGACAAGGGCCGGGGTTTTGTAATAATATTCTCTTTCAGGTGTTGAAACCAAGGAAGAAAATGCCATCAAACGCTGTGTGTCCCTGTAGGG
>NW_006794649.1:112221-130903 GCF_000442215.2 Lipotes vexillifer
GTAGGGAAATGTCTTCTCCATTCATTCCAAAAAGTTTTTGTGTTTTGTTTTAAATGCATGCCAGGCACGCTCGCCACTGGGAATATAATTGAGAGCAAGACAGCTGGGCTTCTCAGTTCCAGGTTGTTACAGTAAACAACAACGGTTCCAAGTGGGGACACCCTCTAGGGCCACCCAAGACATCCATCGGGGGCAGCCGTGAGTGCCACATACTTGGGGGGCACGACCAGCTCCCTGGGGGCCAGAGATGCTCGTTCTCAGGAAAGCGCGACGCAATCCACCCCCACGAAGAACTGGCCTGTGTGCTGTATGCTTTTCTGTCTATAATGACCTGAGCCTTGAATCTAACCCTTCTTTGTATGTAAACTAAAGTTGTTTTGCTTTTTTCATTTTTCGTTTGCATGGTTTTAATGAACAGTGGATTTTTCAGGAATGCAACTAACCATGTCAATCAAGGGAAGAGAGAACTTTGGTGTGAGGCTTCACCAAGAACTGTTTACCATTGCCGAAAATCCTGTCTGGCGGGTGAATCTGCTGGTGGCGCGTGAATCATTACAATTCCCTCCACGGGTCTAAATTATTGTGTCTTCATCCAGAAACAAGCTTCCGAATACTTCCTTCTGTACATGTTTGTCATGTGCGCAGACATTTTTATATTAAAATTCATGTCCTTAGTTAAAAGTGACCCTCCTTTTATTTCTGTTTTATTAGCATTTGGGCACACTATACACGTAAACAAACCTATACAGTTGACCCTTGAACAATGCAGGTGTTGGGGTGCTGACCCTCCACGCAGCCAAAAATCTGAGGATAACCTGTAGTCAGTCCTCCACATGCTTCGCTCAGCATCTGAGGAGTCAACCAGCCGTGGATCATGGAGTGCTGAGCATTTACTACTGAAAAATTCCACCTACAAGTGGACCCACGCAGCTCCAACCTGTGTCGTTCAAGGGTCAAATCTATACTCAGAATAGTGTGTGTAGGTCGGTTACACATGAATTTCATTTTAGAATAGTCCAGGAGACACCGTGAAATATTTGCTATAAACAGGATACTTGGTTTGACATGTTTAGGAGCCATGGTTACGGGCAGGAAAGTTGTTTAAACAATCGCACAATGGGTATAAATGAGTGGACTTTGGAGAGGGCGTGGTTTAGCTATCAACAAGCCTCATAGGACCTGAGAAGGCGTCTCACGAGAAGGCGTCTCACATGTTCCAGAACCACTGCGTACAAAAACAACTTTCTGAGGTTACCAACTTAAACAAGGGATCAAGGTTAGCGTTTCCCCTGATATGACATATAAACATCACGTACCCCCTGGTATGATGTACTGAATAGGACACAATATCACTTCTGGGTATTCCTGCCAGAAATGCATAACTTTAATCATGAAAACATCTAAGTAACCCAAACTGAGAGACATTCTACAGAAGAACTATTATTCTTCAAGAGCGTCAAGGTCATTAACGTAAGGAAAGATTGGGGGCCGCCATGTATTGGAGGAGACTGAGGAGACACAGTCACTAAAAGATTGTGGGAACAGAAAGAGGACATTGGGGAAAACTGGTGAAATTCAGATGAGATCTGTTTTTAAGTTAATAATATTATAACGTTGTTAATTTCCTGATTTTGATAACGGTGCTACGGTTACCTGAGTTGTTAACACAGGGGAGATGGGGTGAAGGGTATACCTCAGTTTTCTTTTCTATTATTGCAACTTTTATGTAAATCTAAATTTATATCAAAATAAAAAGAAAAAAATTAAAAAAAAAAAAAAAGCAAGGCGTCTCATAAGAAGGCTTCCCAGCTGAGCTCGGACACCTGGGAGGTGGGTGGTGCTGGGAGGGGTGCTGAGGGCGGGGAGGCAGGGCCCGGGAGGAGGTGCAGGCGGAGGGGTCCCTGCCCCCAGCCCAGGGGAGTCGGCTTCTGATGAACCCAAATCCACCTAGTTCTAACCCTCACGCTCTTGGGACGACCCCAGTGGTTCTCAGCTGGGGGTAACTGTGTCTCCCGGGGACACTTGGTGACGTCCGGAGACAAGTCTGGTCATCTTCAAGGTGGGGAGACTGCCTCCTGGCCGCTGGAGGCTTGAGGCCAGGGATGCCGCTAACATCCTTCCCTGACCCCCGTGCACAAGAGAGACCCGCCAGCCCAAGCGTCAGCTCTCCTCTGATTTCTACCGTGCACATTCACAGTCACACACAGCCCTCGTCCTTCTTAACCGGTAAACGTGGACAGAGTAGAATAGTCCCCCACACAATACTATTACACGTTCATATAACGACTGATGGTTTTCCAAGCGCCTTTCTTACACTGTGCTGAGTCTCACCACAAAGGGTGATGTATATGAGATCAATGAGGCAGAAAGGTTGACCGGGCTCACGGCTGGCAAATACTCGAACCCCAGCATCCTTCAGTGAAGAATTTATCTCAACAACATTCCCCAAATGCCTGTCACAGGCCTGAGACCATACGAGGGACTCAACACGATGCACCGAGCGGGCCGCGGCCTGCTGGAGATGATCCTGTGTGCTGGTCATCCATGAGTCCCCTGTCGGCACCGTCCATACGTGCCGGGCACTGTCCCCATGTGCTGGGCACTGTCCATATGTGCTGGTCATGCCTCCCATGCCCTCTCCTGTCCCCTCTGGTCCCCGGTCTCCTCCCTCCACACCCTTCTCTGTGCCCTGACACTGAGGGAGCCTCTCGCCAGTCCGGGTCCCTTAGCCTCCGGTTCTGGTTGGCTCTGCCGAGGGCTGCAATGCGGGGGAGTTGGGGGGGTGGTGCGGAGCACCTTCCAGAGCTCTCTCCAGCTTCGGGCCCACGGTCTGCCAGGAGCTGCCTCAAGCAGGCCTCCGAATGCTGGGGGTCCTGCTTCCACGGGCCCCCTCTCTCCAGACGCTGCCCACAGGCCTAGGATGGCAATGGTTTCCCCTGTTCTCTGGGAACGGCTCCTTTCAAACCCTTCCCAGGGGATGCCACTGCTCTCCAGGACCCACCTGTCCACTGTCATGAAAGAACAGAGATGGCAAAGTGACCCACGATGTGAGCGTGTCTTATGTGCTGATGAAATCGGCCAAGACGTGCACGTGGAAACACAAGAGACCGACTGTGAGAAGTGCCCGGAAGAGGACTGAGCGTTTCCATGGGGACTCCAGGGGAAGGGACGTGCCACCTCAGCAGGTTTGGGGAGTAACCCAACCCACAGAGGGGCCAGAGAAATCTAGTGGCGTGATGCCAGCCATTCCTGGCGGGGACAGCCCCGGGGCTCCGGGGGTCTGGGAACTGGGTGAAACAATTAAGTTTGTGAGAAGCTTATCAGAATTACTGGTTTTCTGGAGTTGGATGGTCTTTATGAGCCCCAATTCCAACCATCCTGAAGAGCCATGAATCCCGTGAGAGCAGAAGAGGCTGGGGGCTCATCCATCCTCCTGATCACCCCGATTCCAGAACCACCCAGATGCCTCCAGTGCCTGGAAAGACGCTGGCTTTGTTGAACCGACATCTGAGTATCTTTTCACTGCTTCCAGGTGTCCTGCGGCATCACAGGACAAACGAGCCTACTCGTTCCTGCATTCGGGGCTTTATTACGAGTCCGACCCCACCAGACGCAGGGATAATGCGGTGACAGGGGTGCGGAGTCCTGTTGGGGAGACAGATCGCAGACCAGCGAGCAGAGCAATGCAGGCGGAGGGAGGGACGGGGACACGAGACACACTCAGGACAGTTGGGGCGGCCACGTCAGCCAGGGTGTGGGAGGTGGTCAGTCTCAGAGCTCAGCTCTTAGTCAGAAGTCAGCTTTCATTTCTGATCGCGTGGAAGCACACGTCCAGGGCTCTGGAAGCCTGAGGCCCCTTGAAGTGCTTACTGCGGAAACCAGAAGAGGCCCCCTTTGGGGAAAGGTGGATGGTTTTTCTAAACCAAACAGAACCCACTGAACGAATGTCACTGGGAAATGCAGTGTTTGTAGGATGGACACCTGTGCGCGCGCCGCGCATTTCATCAACTTTATGACCCAGCTTCCGCTCTGGGATGCAGGATGCTCACGACTCGCGGAGCGTTTGGAGCCCTTTCCCGCGAAGGACGGTGGGGCAGGCTCGGTGCCCAGGTCTGGGGGCGTGTGGACCTCGGCAGGATGGAGGTTGGGAGCGGGGCTGAAATTCTCTGCAAGTGTGGGAAGATCTTCACGCTTCCCAGTGGCTCTCGCTGCTACACGGTCCTTCTGCCTCTCCCCTCTGGCGGCTCCCTGGAGTGTCATGTTGGGACGGGAACTCTTCCTGCATTAAACACCAAGCAAGATGCTGCCTTTGGAACAGCAGCATCATTAGCACAGACACTGGGGTAAGACCCCCAGTTGCCAGGAGACCCTGCGGGTCTGGACCACCAGTCGGGCAGAGACAATCAAGAGAGGAAGTGGGGAGGGAGAGTGAAGGAGACCTGCGGAGAGGCCAGGAGACCAGGACCGGAGAAGGGGGTACCGAGCTGGTGCTGGCCCCGGGCTACGTGCCCCTGGAGTGCGATGTGACGGGGGCCAAGGCCTGTGTTCCTGGCATGTTCCCACGTGCCCCCGCCGTGTTCTCTAGACGACGCAGTTGCCCTCACCTGTCCTCCCGTCAGGGCCGGGAGGGCACCTCCTACCTTCGTGTCCCTAGAACCCAGGGCAGCACATGACAAGGGGGCCACCTGTTCCCTGAGCTAACCCCCCCGCAGGTCACCGGCCCAATTCACGTGACATTCATTAACACTCTGACCTTAGACGCTTTGTCTGCTGATGGAGAAACTACCAAAACAAGCTCTTTCAAAGAAAAGGGACCATAATTTTCTTTCAATTCTGCCTATTGTCTGATTTGACCTACTTAAAAACATAAAGACTCTTGCTCTAATGTTAACTATGTATTCTTTACAAACTAAAGGTAAAAGTGAAAAGCAATCCTTTGTTCAGCTCCAAATCTCTCTAGCTTTTGGTGGAAAAAGAAAAGCGTACGAGCGTTTATTTCTCCCTTCTGTTCTTGTAAATCTTATTCCTACGGTAGCATCTACAGACAAATTCTTCTGATCCCCCTACCTTCTGGCTGTGAAATCAAATCTGCGCTGGCGAGGATCCAGAGTTTTGTATCCTTCCCCAGAAAGCGTAATGCAATCAGCGCGGTGACGCCCTGTAGCACAAGATCCTGGAAGTCCTAGGCCAACAGGACAAAGGAGCCTGGGGAGGAGGCGGAGCTCGCAATGCTCCTGGCCTCAAATCTGCCCCCCCACCCCGTCCCCCCCGTGATCCAGCGGGGCCCCGGGGAGGGGGGCGCTTGGTGGGAACCCGTCTCCTGAGTGAGCGCCTCACCCGCGTTTCTCTGGGGCCTCGTGGCGCCACCCTGCCTGCGATGTGGCTCCCACCGAGGGCCACTGTGGTCCAGACTGTTCTGAGGCTGCATCGTGAGTGGCCTCCAGAGTGTCCCTTCACGAGGACCGTGCGGCTGGGTCTACGAATGCCCACTCCGAGTGAGGCCCTGGGGGGTTTGTGGGCCTGCATGATGTCATTTAACACCGGGGGTTGTTCCACCGAATCACAACTTTTCACGGGACCCAGTCACTTCTCATTTCTCACACATTATCATATAAGGACGAATGTTCCGAAGTCTGGAAACGGGGTTTTGCTGGAGCCACGGCTGGAGGGACGACCCTCTCGCTCCAGCGGGCGAGGTCCTTAGTGACTCTCATGCTAGCAGTGGGGGACCACGGGAGGGGGGGCTGATGGTGGAGGCCCGACCACCACCTGACAAACACGAGGGCCTGAGATGCGGCTGCGTGACACCTCGAGATCCCACAGTTGGAGCCCAGACTGCGGGGAACGCCAGACAAATGGGTTCCTAACCACCGCCCAAAATAAAATCCCTGGGGAGGACAGTGGTGGCAAGAGAGAGCAAAGAGAAGGAGACAGAGGAGAAACCAACAGATTTTTCGTGGACAGGTGACCCCACCCCGCGCAGGCCCCTGATCTGGACGCCGATGCCAACACACCGTGAGAGAGAACTGTGGGCAGACAGGGAACCCTGGACATTGACCAGATATCGACACTCTGAAGAACTGTGATTCCTTAATATCTTAAGGGCATCACAGTTGTGCTTCCAAAGGAAGAGTCCTTACCTTCCAGTGTGGGTCTTTTAGAGATAAATACAGAAACACCTACCTAGGCTGTGTGGGCTTTGTTTCAGCATAACCTGGACCGGAAGGCAGGTGAGGTACTGATGGGACAAGACTGGCCCTGAATCGATCGTTCCCGAGGCTGGGTGATGAGTGTTTGGGGTTCATTATGTTGCACTCTTGCCTTGATATCGGATTACTAGTTTCCATAATTAGCAGATGTTCGGTAAGTGGAGAGGGGACAGAAAACGTTTAAGAGGGAGGCCCTGAGGGGTACGAGGTGCCCCAAGAAGTGTTGTGGAAAAGTCAGGTCACTGAGTCAGGCACCCAGGGGCCCCATACCCCAGCTGCAGGTCCATCCTGATGTGCTCAGGGGACACTGCATTGGAGATTTCCCAGGTCCAAACACGGACACAAACAGGAGAGTTTTGCTTCTCTCACAATGACTAGACTGGGCCCTGGATGGATCTGTCATATTTCTTTAGAGATGTACAGGTAAAAATTTCATATTTATATATCACTGGCATTTGCTAACTACAAGCAAAATTTAAGTCTCTCCCATTGCTACAAAAATAATATTTTATCCATCTGCCAATTTGCCTCCTTGAATAAATCTTCCTATAAAAGTAATTTGGTTAGCATTTCCTTTGAAAACAGAACCACTGGGTTTTGGACCACGTTCCAGGATGGCAATTGGAATTGCTAGAACGATTTGCAGCCACCTGACGCCCGAAAAGATTCACAGTTGTTTATCTGTTCCATTAATTGACTGTCTGATGACTCAGCCAGCATTTAGCGCTATTACTCATTATTCCGTGAGGATTTCTCTAACCCAGAGCACAGCCTACAGCTACTGCTGTCGGCCGAGTCGAAGGGACTGTGAATTGGAATACAAATTATACATACACTGGAGGGAGACTTCAGACTTTCCAGCTTTGCTAACAGCACTGTTAGCTAACAGAAGGAATTGCAGAGGCCTCTTAAAAGGGGTGGGTGCCTCTCAGTGGGTGGCGCTCCCCTAGCTCCCTCTGGAGTGGCACGGTTAGGAGGCCCAGAGGAGAAGGGAATGATCTAAAACAGAGAATTCACAATATGCCACCTCCAGCCAGCCACTGCCTTTAATCTGTTTTTGCCTTTGGTGAATGTAGTTCATCCACACCCCAGGGGAATGCAGGTGGTTTCCATAATCATGCTCCTTGGCTTAAAGATGCTACTGTCGGGTAAGGCCCTTGAACTCAGTCAAGCTCACTCCTGGACCAAACCAGCCACTTTCAAGTGGGAAGGCACTACCACGGGCTGACACACGTTTGTGGCCGGGGCTACCTCCTGCAGGTTTGTGGCCGGTGCTACATCCTGCAGCCTTAGAGGCATCCGAGGACTGGCCCGTCGTACTCAGGGCTACAGTCTGGAGTCAGGGCAGGGCGTCCTCCTGGGCCCTCCCCACTTGGCCTGCCGAGACGGCACGCAGTGCCCTCCCTTACCTGCAGGTAGTGGCAGGGCCGCAGTGGCGGCTTCAGCTCCGGGGGCCCCAGCGGCTTGTCCAGGTGCAGGGAGCTCTTGCGGTAGGCCTCCTTGGCCTGGCTCACCGTGAGTGTGGACCAGGAGCTGCGCTTCATGTACTTGGCGTCCGGCGCCAGGGCCAGGCCCTCACAGGCTGAGCACTTGACGTCGCTGTTGCTCTTCGAAATCCTCAGCGAGAGGTCCCCGAAGGGGCCGGCCAGCGCGTCGGGGTAGCAGTGGGCCACGGGGTCAGCGGGGTGACGGCTGAGCACGCTGGAGGCTCGGTAGGTGCTGTCACTGTCCAGGTTGTCGTCCGAGCTCCACCAGCTGCTGAGCCCCGAGCGGTGCCGGCCCTCGGCCTTGCGCTCCCGGCTCTTACTCCGTTTGCCGTGCTTGGAGTGGTGGCCGTGGGCGTGCTCGTCCGCCCGGCCGTCCCCCTTGGTGCCGTTGACGTGGCCCTTGGACGAGCCCTCCAGGGAGTGGGACTTGGTGAAGAGCTTCTGCACGGAGTGGACCAGGTGGCGGATGCGGCCGGGGCTCTCGCTGCGCTGCTCGGCAGCCGTGGAGGTGCGCTGGTACTGCAGCGTGTGGAAGCCGTCCCTGTGCAGGGGCAGCTGCTTCTCGAACTGGTCCAGCAGGTTGGCCGGGATCCGGTTGGTCTTGGCGCCAGCGTGGGCCATGGCGCAGTCGTCCCTGGTGTCGTAGTGGGAGCTGTAGTGCATCCGGGGAAAGGTGCTGCTGGACACATGGTCTCCCAGCGCCACTGGCAGCATCACGCAGTCGGAGTGGACGGAGGCCCGCGGGGAGCAGCGGTGACGCTCCATCGGGCAGCTCTCGGCCGGGCTGAGCAGGTAGGGCTGCCGCGCCTCCGGGCCACGGTGCAGGTAGCCGTGGCTGTGCTCGCAGTCCTCGGGGGGCGTCAAGCCACAGGTGTGGCCGGAGCACAGCGGGGGCTGGTTCCGACTCCCGGGTAAGCCTTTCATAGCCCTCAGCGCAGGGGAGTACCTGTCTTCATTGAAGTGCTGAGTTGGGGACCATGAGTGCGGCTGGTCTGTCGAGAGAACACAGAAGCACCATGTCAGACTCGGTGGGAACACGGACGGGAGCCCTCGCTTGACACCCTTCCCTCTACACGTGGACTATTTGTATCCCGTGGCCACTCCCGGTCTGGACGCTCAAATGAACGATCATTGTTTTATACCACATCGCCTGCTCCAAAGTGTAAGAGCATTAAAAGTAACTTCGATATTCCCCAGTGTGGTTCGACAACTACGAATACTTAATGCCTAATACATTCATCAGGTCTCCTGACAGCAAGATTTTGTGGTGTTAAACAGATGAACAATTTGGGGGAAAAAAACAAGTTACATTTCAACTAGACTTGCGTGTTGTGGTTCAGTTTAAGAAGTTTGAGAAATCACACCTGGTATTTCATCAGTGATACTGCCTGGTGGGCTGATGCACCACATGCTAGGGTGTTGGTCACGAATCATTTAAAGCTGTGTCCTCACTATGCAGGCGAGCAGCGGAGGTGACTTTCTCAAGGCCACCGTCCGCGTCAACACGAGGATGGAACCAGGATGTCCTGACGTCCTATTTCAGACTGTTGGTTTTGAGCTGTACGATTCTACTCAGAAACGTCAGGGGAAAAAGGTCTGATTTTGTGAGCTGCACGATTAAACACAGACCCCCGAACCACCAGAGCGGACCTCTGCAGGATGCTGGGTTTGCTGCTGCTGGGTGTCCCGGTAGGAAGGCAGCTGAGCTCAGTGGTCGAAACGGGGGCCTCTGGGCATGGACTAGTTAGGGTTAGGGTCCCAGTTCTGCCAGCACTAGCGTGGGACTCCCGGCAGGCTTCTGTCACCTCAACTGCGCGCTGGCAACAAGCAGAGGTCCAGGAGGAGGACCCGCTCAATGATTATTTTTAGCTACATTATGATGATTGTAATTGTTACCATTTTCAATTCTCTTGGGTCAGCATGTATAAAGTCCAGGGTTTACTGGATTCCAGGCTTTGCTAGAGAAGCCCCTTGCTCCACTTCTGCTTCCTGATGTCCCAGCGTCCCTGCTTCTGTTGCTTCCAACTGGTCACCAAACAGATGCAGGAGACACAGACTCTATTATAGTATATGATATGCCTATATACTATGTATGCATAATGCACATATCCATATAGAATATGCAAACCTAGTATACAATATGCATATAATATAATCTATACAGGAAATACAGACTCTATTACAGCATATGATATGCCTATATACTATGTATGCATAACGCATATATCCATATAGGATATGTATACATAGTATGTAATTTGCATATAATATAATATATAAAGGAAATAGACTCTATTATAGCATATGATATACATATATAGTATGTACACATAATGCATATATCATATATAATATGCATACATTGTATATAATATGCATACATTGTACATAGTATGCATATAATATATACAGGAAATACAGACTATTATAGTATATAGCAGGGGTCCCCAACCCCTGGGCCACAGACAGCTACCGGTCCATAGCCTGTTAAGAACTGGGTGATCTGCAGGTGATCCGCGGAAGCTTCATCTGTATTTACAGCTGCTCCCCATCGCTCGCATTACTGCATGAGCTCCTCCTACTGTCAGATCAGCAGTGGCATTAGATTCTCATAGGAGCGCGAACCCTACCGTGAACTGCGCATGCGAGGGGTCTAGGTGGCATACTCTATGAGGATCTAATGCCTGATGACCTGAGTTGGAACGGAGGCGCTGATGCTAGCGCTGGGGAGCGGCTGCAAATACAGATTATCATCAGCAGAGAGGTTTGACTGCACAGAGACCATAATAAATCAATTGCTTGCAGACTCATATCAAAACCCCATCAGTGAGTAGCAAGTGAAAACAAGCTCAGGGCTCTCACTGATTCTGCATTATGGTGAGTTGCATAATTATTTCATTATCTATTACAATGCAATAATAATAGAAATAAAGTGCACAATAAATGTAATGCACTTGAATCATCCTGAAACTATCCCCACACCCCCTCCTCCCCCGTCCGTGGAAAAATTTTCTTCTACAAAACTGGTCCCACGTGCCAAAAAGGTTGGGGACCGCTGGTATATAGTATACATATGTAGTACATAATATGCACATATGGCATGTAATGTAATGTATACCGGAAATACAGACTATTATAGTATATACTACGCATTTGTAGCATGTATATATAATGCATATATCCATATATAAAATGCATATATAGTATGCGTATAATATATAGAGGAAATAGATCCTATTAGAGTGTATAATATGCACGTATAGCATATATGTATAATGCATATATTTGTATATAACATGCATGTATAGCATATAGTATGCGTGTAATATATAGAGGAAATAGATCCTACTAGAGTGTATAATATGCGCATATAACATGTATATGTAGTGCATATACTCATATATAATATGCATATGTAGTATATAGCATGCATATAATATACACAGGAAACAGCTTCTATATTATAGTGTATAATAGGCACACGTAACATGTATACGTAATGCATATATTTGTATATAATATGCATATACTATAGCATGTGCAGGAAACACAGACTCAGGATGGCAGGCTCCCTGAGGCTACCGGCTGGCCCCAGCCCCGTGCCAGGCCCAGAGCGGATGCTCCGAGCTGCGTGGTGACCAGATACGCTGGCAGAGCCCCTCTAGGTGCATCTCTCAGCTCTCCTGGGAAGTATCCTGTGCTTTGTCACATCAAACTGCTGCTCCTTCTAAAAATTCCTCCGCAGGTCTTCTCCACGCTCTGCTCCCCAGGCTGGGGTGCTTTCTCCAGGATTTGCTCTCTGAGACTCGGCTCCAGCACCACCCACCGCAATTCAGACAATGCCTGGGCCCCCTGTGCGCTGTCCTCAGGCTGGGGGTCCAGAAAGGGACGATAACGGAACCTTCTCAACGCGTGAGAGCCTCGTCTCCTCAGGAAGGAAGCTGTCTGAGCCCCGACCCACCACGGTGTCCAACACCCTCTCCCCAGGGCCACTGCCCGCCTCGGCACCACTGTCCTCCTCCACCAAGAGTGTCTCCCACCCACCCTTAACTCACAAAGCCTCGCCTGAGACACGCACAGAGCCACCCACCCTGACCCCCAGAGTGGCCTCCAAGGGCCATTGTGGGAAACAGGGAAGAAAGCTGAGAGACATGTGGCTTCTCCCTGATGACCGCCAACCCAGCTCTCCCGGTGACCCACGCAAGGGAAACATCACCCCCTGCCAAGGACACTGGCCCAACGACTGGTCCAAGGTGTGGAAATGGAGCAGGACCCCATGGGGCCCCCCAGGTACACAGGCCCTGCCGTGTCCCCCGTTACTTGCTGGTAGAAAAAGGCTTTCGTTTCCTAGGCTTTCCCCGAGTCCCAAAGAGCAGACTCAGGCAGTTACTGGTTAGGGAAGTGAGGGAATTGCAGAAATAAGGGCAAGTCAGTCAAGCAAGAAAGGTAATGAGAGATTACACAATAGTTCAGCGATAAAACAGAGTCCTAGTTCCTCCTCAAGGGATGTACCTACCATCTGACACACATCTTGGGGCTCTTCTGCAGAAACGAAGACCCCTGCCCGGGTGGAAGAGAGCGACTACAGGCTGAGACCCCAGATGGGTCGGAACCAGGAGGTTGAGGATTGAGATTTCTGGAGCATCACCCCGTTGCCTCACCACCGACCAAGCAGAAGAAAGTCACGGTCCCTGCAGCCCTCACCCCAGAGGTTGCCTTTAAAAACCTTATGCTCAGGCCAGCCAGTAACACGGATCAGAGACAAACCTACGTCTCCCATCTTTTTGGTTGCTGCCTCTGGATCAATGAACCTTTCTCTGCTCCAAACTCTGACCTTTCGGTTTGTTTGGCCTCACTGTGCCTCTGGCACACGGACTTGGGTTCCACACCAGTGTGGGTTCCAAAGGTCCCCTTTTCAGGCTCCAGAACTGCCACTTGTCAGGCCAGCTCAGATGTGGGAACGCATTATAAGAAAGGGATCCGGTTTCACGGATCCCTGAGAAGTTAGGGGCAAGACTTCGACCTGGCAGCAACTGACAGCAGGAGAGAAAGTAAACCTTTTCTGAGGATCCCAAGGGGCTGCCTCTCACTCTCTCCTGCACGTTCGGAGCAAACGGTCCCCAATTCCAGGGTCCGTGGGCCCTTTATCTCCAAACAGCTTTGCTTCATCCCAGTGTGAGATGCTTTGCTGTCTCCCGGGAGTGGCCATCCCATAATAGCTACGCAGTGTCTGTCCTTCTCAACAGCCAAGTTATAACTGGAGCGCTTCAATATATCAGGAAAGGATATTTTAGATTATATTTTAATATAATTAAAAGCAAGTTTTCAAAGGAAACTCAGTATTCAATTGATAAACAGCAAAAACTGTGTTCTGTAATCTAGACTTTACAGCAGCATAAAGTTGGCGTCCTATTATCTTTTGCTTTATTTTTCCATTAACATGTAATTTAATACAATTCTAATCTTCCTCCATATTAAAAAGCCAGCCCATTATTGCTCCACTCACGTATCCCGTTTCTACCTAATGTTTAGCCTGCAAGCTACACTATGAATGTGGTCCATAAAAGAACAGCATAAAAGAGAAAAGTTTAACTGAAATGAATTAAATTTGATTATGCCACATGTTGATAATATTCTCATTTCCCCTGAATTCCCTGACATATGCGTGGAAGCTAACACATTACCTCTCAAAAATAAAACAGTGACAACACACAGGATAATAATCCGCCATAAATAATGGTGATACCAAAACATATAATGAGGGCTTGTACTCTATAGGTTTTTTAATAAGTCTACATAACATGTAACAAATACCTTAGGGGCTGGTAATTTCTCTTTGTGAAAGTGAGGTAACAAACACAAAATGCGGAAGGCGTCTTAGCTTCCTAATTTACAGCTATTCACTGAAACCTTTTTTGTTATTAAGCAAAAGAAAACAGCAATTATCATCATTAGTCATTAACTGTCTCCCCAAATTCAAGCTAGAATGTAAATGCACATTCTACTGCTGGATTTCATGAGACTGTTGCCATACCCAGTCTAAAAAATATATTCTGAGTGGTGGAATGAAACCTTTTAAAATACAGCTAATGTGACGCAGTGCTCACTGTGTGTGGATCGTGTCACAGGCTTTACCCTCCTGGCGGCCCCCTGGGAGCAGTGCCTGTCCCCAGTGCAGGCTGAGGGGGCCAAGGCTAGCAGGGCAGTTGGGCAAGGTTCCCCAGGTGGCACCACACGCAGACACACACATGCACGTGTACACTCTCATATCAGAGCTGCATCGGAACCCCAGCATCCCAGCTCTGGGCTGCTGCTGGATAGGGAGGATGGAGGGGGCCCCTGTGCCCTTTCTGGTTAAACCAGGCTCGTGGTTCCAACACCAAGCCCAGCCTGAGCCACCCAGGCTGGACACACACTGCGGCAAGGGGCCCAGGCCCAGGTGTTTGGGGAAAGCGTGGAGGCCCCGGTCTCCGGGTACAGACAGGCATGGCCAGGCCCTCCCCAACTGCACTCTGGGTGCTTGGAGGTCCTTCCCCCGAGGAAACCAGCTTTGTCTCCCTCTGCCAGAAGCTCACTTACACCCAAGCTGCCTGCCTGCCTGCATCTGCCTCTGATTTTATCCCCCTTCAGGGGGAGGGATAGACTTTCCACTGCGTCACTTGCCCCTGCCCTCACTTGGGAAGGAAAATCCTGTAGGAGGGAGAGGGCCGCTGAACTAAACGGAAAGAACAATCCAAGGAAGACAAAATGAAGGGGCAAAAACTTTATCCAGTGGACCGTGCTGTTGCTTGCTAAATAAAGAAGGATATATTTTCCTCAAACAAGTGGAACTTATCAACATTTCCTCAGAAATTTCAGCTGGGTCTTGTGCAAAGCCGTGAGGCCTCCCTGGTGGTCCCTGGAACCACCACTCCCTTTGCCTGCTGACTTGTCCTCCTCCCCACTCCTGTGTCCTCCCCACTGGCCCCAGCAGCACTGGGTCAGCCTACTTCCCTTCACGACTCCTCAGGAGCCGCAGGCCACCTGGCCATCTCGCCAGGACCTTGCGACACAAGTGCAGGTCAGGGAACCCAGAAAGAAAGAGCTGAGTGGACCTGTTCCCGTATGTAACGTGTGAAGCTATGAAAGATGGGGCCCACCATGTCAAAAGGAGCCTATCTGAAGCTCCTTTAAAAAGTTTCCTCAAAAATTAAACAGAAAAGTTCAAGATTTGTATCCTGACAGCTACAAAATATTGCTGAAAGAAATTAATGATGCTCTAAGTAAACGGAAAGATACCCAAAAAAGAATGCATAACCGAATCACTTTGCTGCACAGCAGAAATTAACACAACATTATAAATCAACTATAGTCCAATAAAAAATAAAGATATCCTATATTCATAAGTTGGAAGAATTAAAATGGTTAACATGGGAATATTCCCCCAAATGACCTACAGTTTTAACAGAATCCCCATCAAACCCCCAACTGGCTTCTCTGTCAAAATTCAAAACCTGATCTTCAAATTCATATAGATAGAAAATGAAAACTAAATCTAAAGCTAGCAGGAGGAAGGAAATAATAAAGCTCAGAGTGGGGATAAATGAGATAAGAAACAATAGAGAGAATCAGTGAAATCTTCAATATATGCAGATCAATCAACGTGATACACCATATTAACAAATTGAAGGAGAAAAACCATATGATCATCTCAATAGATGCAGAGAAAGCTTTCGACAAAATTCAACACCCATTTATGATAAAAACCCTGCAGAAAGTAGGCATACAGGGAACTTTCCTCAACATAATAAAGGCCATATATGACAAACCCCCAGCCAACATAGTCCTCAATGGTGAAAAACTGAAACCATTTCCACTAAGATCAGGAACAAGACAAGGTTGCCCACTCTCACCACTATTACTCAACATAGTTTTGGAAGTTTTAGCCACAGCCATCAGAGAAGAAAAGGAAATAAAGGAATCCAAGTCGGAAAAGAAGAAGTAAAGCTGTCACTGTTTGCAGATGACATGATACCATACATAGAGAATCCTAAAGATGCTACCAGAAAACTACTAGAGCTAATCAATGAATTTGGTAAAGTAGCAGGATACAAAATTAATGCACAGAAATCTCTGGCATTCCTACACACTAATGATGAAAAATCTGAAAGTGAAATCAAGAAAACACTCCCATTTACCACTGCAACAAAAAGAATAAAATATCTAGGAATAAACCTACCTAAGGAGACAAAAGACCTGTATGCAGAAAATTATAAGACACTGATGAAAGAAATTAAAGATGATACAAACAGATGGAGAGATATACCATGTTCTTGGATTGGAAGAATCAACATTGTGAAAATGACTCTACTCCCCAAAGCAATCTATAGATTCAATGCAATCCCTATCAAACTACCACTGGCATTTTTCACAGAACTAGAACAAAAAATTTCACAATTTGTATGGAAACACAAAAGACCCCGAATAGCCAAAGCAATCTTGAGAACAAAAAATGGAGCTGGAGGAATCAGGCTGCCTGACTTCAGACTATACTACAAAGCTACAGTAATCAAGACAGTATGGTACTGGCACAAAAACAGAAAGATAGATCAATGGAATAGGATAGAAAGCCCAGAGATAAACCCATGCACATATGGTCACCTTATCTTTGATAAAGGTGGCAGGAACGTACAGTGGAGAAAGGACAGCCTCTTCAATAAGTGGTGCTGGGAAAACTGGACAGGTACATGTAAAAGTATGAGATTAGATCACTCCCTAACACCATACACAAAAATAAGCTCAAAATGGATTAAAGACCTAAATGTAAGGCCAGAAACTATCAAACTCTTAGAGGAAAACATAGGCAGAACACTCTATGACATAAATCACAGCAAGATCCTTCTTGACCCATCTCCTAGAGTAATGGAGATAAAAACAAAAATAAACAAATGGGACCTAATGAAACTTCAAAGCTTTTGCACAGCAAAGGAAACCATAAACAAGACCAAAAGACAGCCCTCAGAATGGGAGAAAATATTTGCAAATGAATCAACTGACAAAGGATTAATCTCTAAAATTTACAGGCAGCTCATGCAGCTCAATAACAAAAAAATAAACAACCCAATCCAAAAATGGGCAGAAGACCTAAATAGACATTTCTCCAAAGAAGATATACAGACTGCCAACAAACACATGAAAGAATGCTCAACATCATTAATCATTAGAGAAATGCAAATCAAAACTACAATGAGATATCATCTCACACCAGTCAGAATGGCCATCATCAAAAAATCTAGAAACAATAAATGCTGGAGAGGGTGTGGAGAAAAGGGAACACTCTTGCACTGCTGGTGGGAATGTGAATTGGTTCAGCCACTATGGAGAACAGTATGGAGGTTCCTTAGAAAACTACAAATAGAGCTACCATATGACCCAGCAATCCCACTACTGGGCATATACCCTGAGAATACCATAATTCAAAAAGAGTCATGTACCAAAATGTTCATTGCAACTCTATTTACAATAGCTAGGAGATGGAAGCAACCTAAGTGCCCGCCGTCGGATGAATGGATAAAGAAGATGTGGCACATATATACAATGGATATTACTCAGCCATAAAAAGAAACGAAATTGAGTTATTTCTAGTGAGGTGGATGGACCTAGAGTCTGTCATACAGAGTGAAGTAAGTCAGAAAGAGAAAGACAAATACCGTATGCTAACACATATATATGGAATCTAAGAAGAAAAAATGTCATGAAGAACCTAGGGGTAAGACAGGAATAAAGACACAGACCTACTAGAGAATGGACTTGAGGATATGGGGAGGGGGAAGGGTAAGCTGTGGCATGGACATATATCCACTACCAAACGTAAAATAGATAGCTAGTGGGAAGCAGCAGCATAGCACAGGGACATCAGCTCGGTGCTTTGTGACCACCTAGAGGGGTGGGATAGGGAGGGTGGGAGAGAGGGAGACGCAAGAGGGAGGAGATATGGGAACATATGTATATGTATAACTGATTCACTTTGTTATAAAGCAGAAACTAACCTACCATTGTAAAGCAATTATACTCCAATAAAGTTGTTAAAAAAAAAAGTTTGTTCTTCAAAAAGATCAATGAAACTGACAAACCTTTAGCTAGACTGAAAAGAAAAAAAAACATTCAAATTTCTAAAATCAGAAACCAAAGTGGCGGATTACTACTAACCTTATATAAATAAGAAGGATTATAAGGGAATACGATGAATAATTGTATGCCAGCAAATTAGATAACCTAGATGAAATGGACAAACTCAAAGAAACACACAAATTACTTTGAGAAGAAACAGAAAATCTTGGCAGAACTATAAGACAGAACTATTGGGTTGGCCTATAAGATCGTTTGGGTTTTTCATACAACCCCAAATTCGCAGGATACAAGATCAAAACACAAAAATCAGTTGTGTTTCTACATATGAGCAATGACCAATTTCCAAAAAGGAAATTAGGAAAGCTATTCCATTTACAATAACATCTAAAAGAATAGAATACCTGTGTCTACATTTAACCAAGAAGATGAAAGGTTTGTACACTGAGCATGAGAAAGCAGTGCCGAAAGAAATTTAAAAAGACCTAAAGAAATGGAAAGACATCCTATATTCATGGATTGGAAGACTTAATATTTTTAAGAATTCAATACTATCAAAAGTGACCCACAGATTCAATGCAATCTCTATGGAGATTCCCGCCGGCGATTTTGCAGAAGTGGAAGAACCAATCCTTAAATTCAGTGGAAATTCAATGGGCCCCAAAGAGCTAAAACCATCTTGCAAAAGAAGAACAAAGTTGGGGGACTCACACTTCCCAATTCCAAAACTTGCTAAAAACCTACAGTAATCAAAACAGTGTGACTCTGGTATAAGGATAGACATATAGACTAATGGAATAGAATTGGGAGTCCAGAAATAAACCTATACATCTATGGCCAATTCATTTCTGGTACAGGTGCCAAGAGTGTTTAGGGAAA
>NW_006794649.1:130924-147360 GCF_000442215.2 Lipotes vexillifer
GGAAAGAGTAGTCTTTTCTGTAAAACGTGCTGGGACAACCAGATTTCTACCTGCATAAGAATGAAGTCGCACCCCTATCTCACACCATATGCAAAAATGGACACATATGGATCAAAGACCCAAAGAAAGGCATAAAAGTATAAAATTCTTAGAAGAAAACACACAAGTACTTCTTTGTGAATGTGGATTAGGCGATGCTTTCTTAGATACGTCATCAAAAGCACAGGAGAAGAAAAAAATAGATAAAATGGACTCCCTAAAATTGAAACTCTTTTGAGATCTAAAAGACTCTCCCAAGAAAGTGAAAAGACAACCCGGAGAATGGGAAAAATATTTTGCAAATCAAGTGTCTGATAAGGAACTTGTATCTAGAGTATATAAAGATCTCTTACGACGTAATTATAAAAGACAAATAGTTCAAACAAAAATGGGCAAAAAATCTAAACAGACATTTCTCCGAAGAAGATATACAAAGGGCCGATAAGTACGTGAAGAGATGCTCAACCATCACTGGCCATCAGGGAAATGCAATTGAAACCACAATGAGATACCATTTCACATCACTAGGATGTCTAAGTAAGAGACAAAGTAACAAGTGCTGATGAGGATACAGAAGAAATGGAACCTCATTCCCTGCTGGGGGGGTGTCAGATGATGCAGTCGCTTTGGAAAGTTCTTCAGAAGGGTAAACACAGAGTAACCATGTGACCCAGGAATTCAAATGTGAGGTACATGCCCCAGAGAAATGAAAGCAGATGTCCCCACAGAAACTTGTACGTGAATGTTCATAGCAGCGTTATTCGTAATAGTAAGAAAAGGAAACAACCCAAGTGCCCATCAATGGATGTACAAAAGTGGTTATGCCCATCGAAATGGAATATTATTCTCCAATAACAACCAATTAAGTATGGGAACACCGTACAGCATGGATGGACCTTCAAAACATTATGCTAGTGAAAGGCGGTAGTCACAAAGGACCACACATTACATGATTCCACTCGTATGAAGTGTGCAGAAGAGGTAAATCCATAGAGACCGGAAATCGATTGTTGAATGTCAGGGGCTGGGGCAGGAGGAGAGGGGGTGACTGTCAGGGTGTGGGGTGACGAAAATGTTCTAAAAGTGACTGCAGCGGTGGCCGCACATATCTGTAAATACAAAAAAACACTGAATTGTACATTTTAATGGTGAACTCTATGGTAGGTGAACTATATCCCCATAAACGTCTTATAACTGAATAAATATATACGAAGAAGACATAAAAACACAAAATTGAATATATACCAAGTTCGCTTTAAACATTTTTCCTCATGTGTTTAGAACTCAGTAAAAGACCTGTTTAGTAAAATTTAGGAAAGCAGTATGCTTGTTGGTTTGCTTTTAAACGTCCTCTCTCTCCATGGTAGGATGGATGTGATTGAGCTGAGTCCCATTAATTTGACCGCTAGGGAGCTCAGGGCCAATTTGGGGTCCACAGACAGTCACTTGTTTCCCTTTGCTCCTTCATTCTTACTGAAAGTTCTCAGATCATGGTTTCAAATTTGCATTTATATTTCATCAGTATATTTTACATGTTTTTGTTATTCACGCGTCACATTCTTATAAAATGAGATGAGGAATAAATTAGTGAATAAATTAACTGTAAGTGGTTCGATAATATTAGTTCAAGTTATACAGTAAATGGTTGAGAGCTGTTGAGTCACCTGCCGGATAATGGCTGGGGAAGCGCGAACACACTCCTGCTGTGCTGGGGGCAGGGTCAGGAATCCAGCGAGCTGGGGGCCAGCGCTTTCCTCACTCCTGTTATCCAAGGTCTGACAGCTCACGCACATTTGAATTTCCTTACCCATTTGCGGTTTTGCTTTTATTTGCCAAACAGTTCAAAGCCCTTCAAACCTGGGCTATGCACCAGTATCACCCGGGAAGCATTTCAAAGCGCGGTCCCCAGGCATTACCCCGGACATGGTGGGACTCTGTCTCTGGAGCCGTGGCAGCTCCCCAACCCGTAAATGTCAGACGCTGCCCTCGGCTTCACGTGGGGCACTGCTGTCACTTGTCAAGTCTTCCCCTGTGGCTCTGTGTCCCCAACTAGCGCCTTCCACCTCTGAGTCAGCGTGTACCTGGGGGCGGGGGGGGGGGGGGGGCCCTTGAATGTCCCTTCTCCATCATGGCTGGTAACTGAATGAATATGTAAACAAGCAAAGCTAATAAAGAGGATTTGTGCCCCGGGCTTTGCCAGGGGCAGGACTCGCAGGGGGTCTCCAAGGTTCTTAGGCAAAATTTAGATCCTGTACCAGCTTCTAGGCTGGAGTTGCTGGAATCACAGAACTACTTTCCAGCAGCTGGAGCCCTTTTGAAGGGAAGGTTCTGTATGAGACGCTAGCCGCTTCCAAACTATGAAGCACTGGATGCAGTACTGTTGAAACGGTTCTGCTGCCGAGCTTTTCTGGCCCTTCTCTCTGCTTGTTCTTTAATTCTTTTTTTAAATTCTGCTTTTGTAAAATCACAGCCCCCAAGGGAAAAAACGCTCAAAGCTTGTGCGCTTTCAACCCGTTTTCAGAGGCACAGCCGAGTACCCCCGGGCGCTAACGCTGCCACGGTTCTTAAGCTGAGGGCCTTCGGGCTTGCGGGCCTCAAGACCCTCCCCTTTGTTACAGATGCAGGTCAGCTCCCTGGGCCCCTGGTACCGTCCATGGAAGCAAAGTCCTCAGCTGCTCCCTGACCTTGGACGGGACAGGCCGGGAGGAGGTGCGTCTGGGCCGTGATCCAGGTGTTTTTCTTTTTCTCGTGGGGTCACAGATGCCCAGACGGAGCAGCCCAGGGGGGAGAGGCCGAGGCAGGGCGTCCGCGGTGAGAGCCTCTGTCGTCCCCCTCCTCTCGTGCTGACCTGACCTCATGGTTCAGTCACCAGTCCACCCTGCATGTCCCAGAACCTGCCCAGATGCAGGCAGTGACAGGTGACAGGAACCAGGGGCACGCCGCAGGCCAGGGACGGAGGGAAACGTGGACAACCAACCGGGAGGGGTGACAGTATGTGTGTGAGCCTCTCCCCTCTCGTGGGCCTCGGGTTCTCGGGGGGTGGGGTGGGGGTGGGGGTGGGGGGTCGGGCCTGGGCCGGGGAGGGGCCTGGCGGGGATGCGCGGACAGGGTGGAATCTGGGGGCAGAGCAACTTTGAGGCTGCACGGACTTGGTCTACTCCCCGGAGCCGAGCAGCGGCAGAGGGCCGTGTCTGAAGAGCTCCGGAGCTGTGAGCACCGGAGGGGATGAGGCCACGCGCTCAGGCCTCCTGCACGCCCCAGCCCAGGGGACGGCGACAGGCGGTGCCCTGCACCCACGTGCCCTGTTCACAGGTCGCAGCTCTGACCCCCAGAGAGTCTGGAGACGGGGCCCGTGAGGAGAGGGCTAAAGGTTAAATGAGGTCCCCGCAGGGCCCTGACCCGCAGCACTGGTGTCCTCAGGGGAAGCGGGGAGGACACAGCGAGGAGGGCCCTCTGCCCCCGGGCACCCTGACCTTGGACTCCCAGCCTCCAGAGCGTGCGAAACGGACGTCTGTGGTTTAAGCCGCCAGCTTGTGGCATCAGCCGTGGAGGGAGCGGCAGGGGGGTGGGCGGAAATGCCGGCACGTGGGCAGTGTGACCCCCAACGCGGCCCTCCCCCGAAGCTCACCGTCGGCGTGTCCCCGTGAGGAAACGGGGTTCAGAGGGGGCAGTGGCAGCCCTGAGCCCAGGCCCCAGCATGGCTCGGAGGCCTCCTCCCTGCCCACCTGTGACGCGGGCTCCCGGCTCCGCTCCTGTGGATGCGATTGCTGCCCGCTACCTCCAGGCCCATCCAAAGAGGGGTCCGTAATACCGAGTCACAACCGTGTTGTAACCCCTGGTCACTCCTGTCCCCGTATACAAAGGTGTCCTCCTCTCAGGAGCCTCATGGGGGTGTGAAAACCAACACCGACACGTCCACAAGTCCACCTCTGACCCCCGAGCCAGGGCCCCGCGAACACACGTTGTGTCAGCTTCTTCGGGTCCCTTTGGACACGAACACTGTTTGTTACGAAAACAAACAAAACCCACGAGCGTCGGATCCCACCCTGGGGAGGCTGAAAGACAAGATGAGGAACCCCTCCCGTGACAGGAGGGCGTGTGCCGGAGCCAGGAAATCTAGGCTCCGTCCTCCGACCCCGCAGACACGGCCTCCGCGGTCGGGCAGCTCGGTCCTTTCAGAAGCTCCGGGGGAACAGCGTGGTCCTCCGTCTCGGACGACAGGGTTTGAATCGTGAGGGTAAAATCGAATTCCTAGAGGAGGGGTCACAGCACCTGGCAGAATCTCAGTAGCCAAGGCAGCGCGAGCCGCCCCCACCCTCAGGAGGAGGTAGAGGGTCACAGCATCTCCATCCCCCGCGGCCCCTGCAGGGCGACCACCACCCGGGAAGAGCTTTCCTCTCCTTCCAAAGAGCTTTACCGGGTCGTACGCTGAGCCTTAAACAGAGAGCGGCACGGGGATCGGAACAAACTTAACATGCTTTCCATTTTCCCTCCGTTCAGTTCTGGTCTGGTTTCCGGGGAATTTCGGAGGGTGGAGGGAGCGCGTTCGGCGGTGAGAAGGCACAACACAGCCTGCGGAGGAAGAAGAGGCCTGCGGCCGTAAAGTAGCTCCTGAGCGCACTGCAGAGCTTCGCGTTAGTGCAGAAGTGTATTTTGGGTGGATTTAAGTGGAGATAAAAGGAAGCCAGAATTCAGCATGGACGTCAGGGTAGCCGGCAAGGAAGAAGGGAGGAGAGAGGAGGGGGCAGCCTGCAGGCTGCAAAGAGGCTCCTGGCCGAGGCGATGCTTTCCCTCTGCCAGAAGCCTGCGGGGTGGGGGGTGGGGGGCTGCCCCGCCCACTCCACGCAGGGGCTGCCCCGCCCACTCCACGCAAGGCCACGCCCTCCGCAGGGACCTGCATCAGCCTGAATCCATGATCTCCAGCGAGGCGAACAGCTCTCTTCCCTCCAAGGTGCCGCCCCTGTTCCCAGGGTGGTGCTTCTCTCTGCGTGACCCTCCGCACTTTACTGGACCCCACCCAGCCTTGAAGACCCACCGCACGGGCTTTCCCCTCCCACGGGTGTTTCCCCAGACCCTCCACCTGAACTCACTCATCCCTGCTGTGAACGTAAACAGAGTGTCTCGGCTCTGACAGTTACACATTCATTCACACATTCTTCCATCTACCCATCCTCACCCTCGCCGCCCAGCATCCACAGGGCACCAGCTCGCGGTCAGGTGTTGGGACCGTCCCTGTTCTGAGGCAGCAATGCCTGAGACGCCCATTCCAGTGGAGGAACGAGCATGTGAGCAAACAGAAACCTCTGTGACAGAGAGAGGCACGTGCAGACGGCGGGGAGTTGGGTGAGAGGGACCTGGGCCGGCAAAGAAGGGTCAGGGAGTCATCATCCACAGCTGACACGTGACAAAACCACTGCTCCAAGAACGCGATTTCCCAGGGTCAAACGGCTCAGGGGTCCAAGTTCCGGCTAGACCCCCAGTGCCCTGACTCCAGCTGTCCTCCTTCGGCCTGCCCACAGCTTTATCCAGGACAGCGCTCACTGGTCCCTCGCCTACTCCAGGTGCTGGGGACCCCACGCTGCTTTTTCCTGCTCCCCTGAGCTGACGCTCGCAAAAGGTTTAATCCCGTAGATGGATGAACTGAACGGGGGCCGAAGCTGCCCCCTGTTACCCCTCTTGCATCCCGGCAGGGACACCAGCCTTCTCAGGTCTAGCCGTGAGGGACGGCACGTGTGTTGTCTACAGCCTGTTTCTCTTCTGGCTTCTCCACCTCCTGGAGAAATGGCTCACCTCCCAGCCAAGCCCGGTGCACTCACAGTCTAAGCTCGGGGCCCTGGGGACGGGGACAGAGCTGGTGTGCGCTGCCGCCCACACTTTGCAGGCGTCTGGACTGTGGGTGCTCAAGCGCGGTGCACCCAGGGGGGCTGCGAGAGATTCTCTTGAGGCTGCACGGACTTGGTCTACTCCCCGGAGCCGAGCAGCGGCAGAGGGCCGTGTCTGAAGAGCTCCGGAGCTGTGAGCACCGGAGGGGATGAGGCCACGCGCTCAGGCCTCCTGCACGCCCCAGCCCAGGGGACGGCGACAGGCGGTGCCCTGCACCCACGTGCCCTGTTCACAGGTCGCAGCTCTGACCCCCAGAGAGTCTGGAGACGGGGCCCGTGAGGAGAGGGCTAAAGGTTAAATGAGGTCCCCGCAGGGCCCTGACCCGCAGCACTGGTGTCCTCAGGGGAAGCGGGGAGGACACAGCGAGGAGGGCCCTCTGCCCCCGGGCACCCTGACCTTGGACTCCCAGCCTCCAGAGCGTGCGAAACGGACGTCTGTGGTTTAAGCCGCCAGCTTGTGGCATCAGCCGTGGAGGGAGCGGCAGGGGGGTGGGCGGAAATGCCGGCACGTGGGCAGTGTGACCCCCAACGCGGCCCTCCCCCGAAGCTCACCGTCGGCGTGTCCCCGTGAGGAAACGGGGTTCAGAGGGGGCAGTGGCAGCCCTGAGCCCAGGCCCCAGCATGGCTCGGAGGCCTCCTCCCTGCCCACCTGTGACGCGGGCTCCCGGCTCCGCTCCTGTGGATGCGATTGCTGCCCGCTACCTCCAGGCCCATCCAAAGAGGGGTCCGTAATACCGAGTCACAACCGTGTTGTAACCCCTGGTCACTCCTGTCCCCGTATACAAAGGTGTCCTCCTCTCAGGAGCCTCATGGGGGTGTGAAAACCAACACCGACACGTCCACAAGTCCACCTCTGACCCCCGAGCCAGGGCCCCGCGAACACACGTTGTGTCAGCTTCTTCGGGTCCCTTTGGACACGAACACTGTTTGTTACGAAAACAAACAAAACCCACGAGCGTCGGATCCCACCCTGGGGAGGCTGAAAGACAAGATGAGGAACCCCTCCCGTGACAGGAGGGCGTGTGCCGGAGCCAGGAAATCTAGGCTCCGTCCTCCGACCCCGCAGACACGGCCTCCGCGGTCGGGCAGCTCGGTCCTTTCAGAAGCTCCGGGGGAACAGCGTGGTCCTCCGTCTCGGACGACAGGGTTTGAATCGTGAGGGTAAAATCGAATTCCTAGAGGAGGGGTCACAGCACCTGGCAGAATCTCAGTAGCCAAGGCAGCGCGAGCCGCCCCCACCCTCAGGAGGAGGTAGAGGGTCACAGCATCTCCATCCCCCGCGGCCCCTGCAGGGCGACCACCACCCGGGAAGAGCTTTCCTCTCCTTCCAAAGAGCTTTACCGGGTCGTACGCTGAGCCTTAAACAGAGAGCGGCACGGGGATCGGAACAAACTTAACATGCTTTCCATTTTCCCTCCGTTCAGTTCTGGTCTGGTTTCCGGGGAATTTCGGAGGGTGGAGGGAGCGCGTTCGGCGGTGAGAAGGCACAACACAGCCTGCGGAGGAAGAAGAGGCCTGCGGCCGTAAAGTAGCTCCTGAGCGCACTGCAGAGCTTCGCGTTAGTGCAGAAGTGTATTTTGGGTGGATTTAAGTGGAGATAAAAGGAAGCCAGAATTCAGCATGGACGTCAGGGTAGCCGGCAAGGAAGAAGGGAGGAGAGAGGAGGGGGCAGCCTGCAGGCTGCAAAGAGGCTCCTGGCCGAGGCGATGCTTTCCCTCTGCCAGAAGCCTGCGGGGTGGGGGGTGGGGGGCTGCCCCGCCCACTCCACGCAGGGGCTGCCCCGCCCACTCCACGCAAGGCCACGCCCTCCGCAGGGACCTGCATCAGCCTGAATCCATGATCTCCAGCGAGGCGAACAGCTCTCTTCCCTCCAAGGTGCCGCCCCTGTTCCCAGGGTGGTGCTTCTCTCTGCGTGACCCTCCGCACTTTACTGGACCCCACCCAGCCTTGAAGACCCACCGCACGGGCTTTCCCCTCCCACGGGTGTTTCCCCAGACCCTCCACCTGAACTCACTCATCCCTGCTGTGAACGTAAACAGAGTGTCTCGGCTCTGACAGTTACACATTCATTCACACATTCTTCCATCTACCCATCCTCACCCTCGCCGCCCAGCATCCACAGGGCACCAGCTCGCGGTCAGGTGTTGGGACCGTCCCTGTTCTGAGGCAGCAATGCCTGAGACGCCCATTCCAGTGGAGGAACGAGCATGTGAGCAAACAGAAACCTCTGTGACAGAGAGAGGCACGTGCAGACGGCGGGGAGTTGGGTGAGAGGGACCTGGGCCGGCAAAGAAGGGTCAGGGAGTCATCATCCACAGCTGACACGTGACAAAACCACTGCTCCAAGAACGCGATTTCCCAGGGTCAAACGGCTCAGGGGTCCAAGTTCCGGCTAGACCCCCAGTGCCCTGACTCCAGCTGTCCTCCTTCGGCCTGCCCACAGCTTTATCCAGGACAGCGCTCACTGGTCCCTCGCCTACTCCAGGTGCTGGGGACCCCACGCTGCTTTTTCCTGCTCCCCTGAGCTGACGCTCGCAAAAGGTTTAATCCCGTAGATGGATGAACTGAACGGGGGCCGAAGCTGCCCCCTGTTACCCCTCTTGCATCCCGGCAGGGACACCAGCCTTCTCAGGTCTAGCCGTGAGGGACGGCACGTGTGTTGTCTACAGCCTGTTTCTCTTCTGGCTTCTCCACCTCCTGGAGAAATGGCTCACCTCCCAGCCAAGCCCGGTGCACTCACAGTCTAAGCTCGGGGCCCTGGGGACGGGGACAGAGCTGGTGTGCGCTGCCGCCCACACTTTGCAGGCGTCTGGACTGTGGGTGCTCAAGCGCGGTGCACCCAGGGGGGCTGCGAGAGATTCTCGGAAACACCTCTTCCTGCAGCCCTGCGGCTGCCTTGTTCAGGTGGATAAAAACGGCCGTCTGTACAAGCACGTCAAGGAACAGTGCAACCCCAATTCACTATTTTTAGTAAAACCAAATCCATCGTCTATTCTTCCAACTATGCATAGGTGGACAAGAGGTCAGTGTGCTGCCCCAAGGCACAGCTGCCTGACCGCTCATGCCCTGCCCACATGTCACACCTTCCATAAACCCTGCTTCCTGGCCATCCTTCAGGGGATGAGGGATTGAGGGAGGTTCCTGTTCCATCGTGGCATGAGGCCAAGCCAGCACATTGCGGGTGTGTTGATGATGGAGAGAATAAATCACACCTTCTTTCTCAGGGATTTGAAATCCAGACATTTGGAGAGAGAGTTTGTCAGTGCCGTAGCAGCAAAGCAGGGCGACATCTCAGAGCCCGTGTGGGATGCCCAGGTCCGAGGGCACGATGCCCAGAGCAGCAGTGACCCCATCTGCACGGCCACTCCATCTGGAAGGATGCTCTGGTCCCCTGCAAGCAGCAGCTGGGCACATGCTGACAGGGTCCTGTCTCCTTGAACCCTCGTGACCCCTGCAGCAAACTGACCTGAGGCATCTGTTCCCGGCAGCAGAAAGAGCTTCAGAAGGGGACGCTTGGGGGATGAAAACTGCACCTCAGGCAAATGGAAGCAAACTGCCAACTTGCAAACCTAACTGACCAAAGGAGGATTTCACCCATTCAAACCACAATCTCAGCTAATATTTAGGATTTTATTAACTCCTGTAATTTGTTCCATAGTGTATCCTGCAGTGTTGATTCCGCGCACACACACCCCCTAGTGATTTAACTTGGCTCTTAGATCGGCAGTTTCAATCAATAATTTGTAACACATGCAAGGAGCTTTCTTTTTTACCCCCGTTAACTCCACACAGATCAAAGTTCTACTTTAAAAGAAAAGTTGCACCTAGATGTCTTTTGAAAGGACAAGGTCAACATGTGGAGTTTTGTGATTCTAAACTCAGGTGCCGAACTCTTCAGCTACTTTTCAGAATTTCCTTATATTTTTGCTTAAGCATTTATGGTGAGCACGTTGGCAACTTAATTATACTTAATTACCAAATGACTTCTTATTTATGGGCTAAATAAATAGATTTTTTTTTTTTTTTTTTTTTTTTTTTTTTTTTGGTGTGGTACGCAGGCCTCTCACTGTTACGGCCTCTCCCGTTGCGGAGCACAGGCTCCGGACGCACAGGCTCAGCGGCCATGGCTCATGGGCCCAGCCGCTCTGTGGCGTGTGGAATCTTCCCGGACTGGGGCACGAACCCATGTCCCCTGCACCGGCAGGCAGACTCGCAACCACTGCGCCACCAGGGAAGCCCAAAAAATAGCTTTTAAACAGATCCTTATTCTGCACTCAAAAACAATGGCTTCCAAAGCACAAAAGAAAATTGCTATCAGTTGTAAACCCAAACCCATCACTCATGAGGCCCAAAGTCATTTCTGACTCTTTATTAGGAAATTTGCCTTGTGAAATACGCGTGTAGCTTCACAAAATTATAACTGTTTTTCCAAGTCTCTTTCTCCCTGAGTTCCTTTGATACAAATCAGTCTCCTTAATTTAAATCAATCTCTCTCTCCTTTTACATAGTTTTTGATGATTATCTTATATTTCTGCCTTGACAAAAATTTATAAGCTGTCAGAAATGTCTGTTGCCAATTCCCAATGTACGTATCCAGTAAAAGGATGCTTGTTTTAAAATGTTTCATTTTTGACAATTACTTCATAAGCAATTTTGAAATAGGAATTCATAGTAAATTTTAAGGTAGTGATGATTACCTTAAATGTCTCAATTTATAAACTTGAATTTTTATGAAAATTAAATTCATTTTAAGATTTTAGATGATGGAAACTCATAATACAATCCCTGGTGTAAACATTTTAAATTTAAAATCCATGCTCTCCACCGGAAAGTAGTCAAGACAGGATTCATTTATCGCCAGCGGTGCCCGGCAGTTTCCAATGGCAGAGTGTTCTTTTGCTAAATCAAATGATAAAGGAAGCAACACCAATATGGATTTATGCCATTAGCTCATTTTCCCCCAGTATCAATGACTACGACTGAAGATTCATTAATAGGGAACATTTCTTTGGGGAGAATGTCTCACTGGAGAACATTTAGATCAGCCCTACGCATGCGAATGACGCATCTGGAAATGACAGTTCACATGTGGGAAGGGGAGGGAGAAGTACAGGGGCAGGTGCGCGGGGCCCACCTGCGGCAGGTGCGCGGGGCCCACGTGCAGCAGGTGTGGTGCTGACGTTTCCTGTTCTCTGTTTGATCATACTTCTCCCTCCTACAAAGATCCGTTTTCAAAACCTCTGAATACAACTGAACCTTCTTTAACTGCGTTACAAGTCAGAGAGAGAGGTGTGTCTACAAACCAGCCCCTCCTTTCTACTCATGTAAAAAGTAAAATTGAAGTCAAAATATATCTGCACATTGCTATGAATCAAGTAGGTATGTTAATAATGAAAACAAGCTGTTGTGGCCAGAAAGTGGCAAAGCATGAATCCTTCACTACGGGAGTGTGTTTATAAATTAGTATGACTTCCTGGGAAATAAATGAGGCAAAATCTTAGAAGCCATGAGAATCTTTATACCTCACGGCCAGGGAAGCATGCGTACAGTCTTCTGCAGAAGGAGCAACCTCAGACGATGAGGTCACCTCTGCACAAGGATGTTTCCGGTGATCTTAGAAAACCGACCTCCTATTTGTTTGCTGGTTTATACGCTGACACGTTCCAGTGAGGATTCAGTTTGTTTTCACAAATACAAATGAGAAAGCGAACTAAACTGAAAAAATTTAACTATGAAGCAAGAGAAAGGCGAGTAGGAACGGTGATGCGGCCAGGACCTCCTGTCTTAGCTACGGCTTGATTCTGACGCCCATTAGAGGAGAGAAACACCCGATTCGGTTACCTGCATGCTAGAGACACAAGAGTCACTCAGAGAAATGCAATTTCTAAATCACAGGATTCGAAATCCAGACATTTGGAGAGAGAGTTTGGTTTAGTAAAACCAAATTCATCGCCTATTCTTCCAACTATGCACATTTGGACAAGAGGTCAGTGTGCTGCCCCAAGGCACAGCTGCCTGACCGCTCATGACCTGCCTGTGTCATTTCCTCCTCTGTGTCCCCTTGCAGAATATATTTTCCCAGCTTTGTTGGGACATAACTGACATATTGCTTTAAGTCTAAGGTATACAGTGTGATGACTTGATACACGTATGTATCAGGAAATGTTTACCACAAGAAGGGTAGTTAACACGTCCTTCCCCTGACGTCTATAATCACCATCTGTTGTTGTTGTCGTTAGGGTGAAAACAGTAGAACTCTCCCGTCTTAGCAACTCCAAGTATACAATCTAGTGTTGCTGACTATAGTCGCCATGCAGTGCGTTGTTATGTCCCCCGAACTCGGTCATCTTATAACTGAGAGTTTATAACTGACAAACATCTCCCCATCTCCCCACTTCTTAGAGAATATTAAAATATTAAAAAGGAAAGAAATATCCCAAATACTAACATCCTCAATGTTTAAAGAAATCATGAAGGTAAGAAAAATAATTCCCTGAAAAAATTAGCAGGTAAAATGAAAATAATTTCATAGACACAAAATACAAATTACTAGCAAAATATTTTAACCTCACTAACAATCAAAGGCCACCAAACCACATGAATAAAATATCTTTCAGAAGCATAGGTCCATTTACCAAACTGTTGCACCTGGGGCTTTGTCCTAGAAAAATAATAGAACAAAGAGAGGATGGTCTCATTGCACCATCACCTTTTGTGAAATTGGTTCCAAGTCAAGAATACACACACACACACACACACACACACACACACACACACACACTCGCATACACACACAGGGCTGTCTAATCATCTCAGTATTGAACGGGTCACCATACTTAATTTTAATCAACTGCCCCACTTTTTTTGCGGGGGGAAGGAATTGAAGTTACTTCTAAAAATAGACTTTAAGAAAGCTAAAAAGAATAAACTTTCAGCATATTGAGGGCAAAGTGAAGTTATAGAATATACTCTTGGGGGATTTGGGGTTTCTCAACATTCGTTAAACACAAAAAGCTGGAAAGAAATTTCAAGTTAAGGAGTGTTAGAGAACAAAAGGAATTGTTGTACCTAGACAACTATATTTGGAGTCCAAAGATGCTCTTCAAAGTGGGACATTTCCGCTGAGTTCCCCGTGGACCCCTGCCCCGAGCCCTCAAGTGCCCCTTCCCTGAGGGGACGTCGTGTCCACTGAGATCACTGAAACCACGGTCACAACAACTTTTACGCTGGATGGGCCAATATCGGACACGTTTACTGCCTGTTCAAGGTGCAATTACTTGCCAATTTTTTCACGTTGTACAACATCGACTTCTGTTATTTTTAACCACTCACCGTACCGGCACTGGTCTGGAGTTTGTAGCAGCCCCAGTTCTTGGTGACGAGTGCTCTTTGGGTAGTGAATATTTTTGGAATTGGTACTTTTTATAAACGTTAATTTATCTCAGCATTAGATGAACACTCCGTTCTCTAAATTGTCACCTTCCTTCCAAAACCCGTGGTCCATCTCACTGACCGCCGCTGAGGCAACAAATGAAGGAAATGATAAACATTTCCTGACATCACAATTTGACAAAAATCAGGAAAGTTAAACCACATGAACATTTGAAGAAACACTGGGAAACAATAAGGAAGAAAGTGGGATTAAATACATGGATGGACCTAGAGATGGTCATACTAAGCGAAGTAAGTCAGACAGAGAAAGACAAAATTATATGCTATCACAAATGTGGAATCTAAAATATGACACAAATGAACTTATCTCCGAAGAGAAACAGACTCACAGGCATAGAGAACAGACTTGTGGTTGCCAAGGGTGGGGGGGACGGAAGGAATGCGAGTTTGGGATTAGCAGAGGCAAACTAGTACATATAGGAAGGATAAACAAGGTCCTACTGTGTAGCACATGGGACTATAGTCACCATCCTGTGATAAATCATAATGGAAAACAATATGAAAAAGAATGCACATACATGTATAACTGAATCACTTTGTTGTACAACAGAAATTAACACAACATTGTAAATTAACTATTCTTCAGTAAAATTAAATTATTTTTTTAATGAGGAAAGGTTCTTACTTTTCCCTAGCATCAATATTTACTCGTGGGGAAGTCACTCAGGAAACTGGGGCTTTGGTCTGCGTTCTTCCTAGTCGGGCCCTCTCCTCGGTGACACCGTCCTGTTTCTGTCACCTTTCTTGGCTTTTTCTCCTATTTCTAAACAGGAAACCAGAGGTGCTCGTGGCTGCCTTGTGACTGCACCTGCCCAGACCCTGGGGGCCCCTGCTGCCCGCAGGATGGGGGAGGCTGGCGGAGGCCTCGGCAGCCCGCGCCCCCGTCCCCTTGCTCCCAGCCCCTGCACACACCCCGTCCCCCATCTGGCCCTCCGTAGGCCTCCTGCCTCTGCCGGGGACTCCACACGTGCCCCTCCCTGCCCCCTGCGCGCCCCCATCGTCAGTTCTCTCCACCTCCTGCCGCCTCGAGGGTGGGGCAGCCTCTGTGACACCCGTGCCCGTGAGGAAGCCCGCAGACCCTGCCTCGCTTCCCAGTCGGCGTCCTGACGCCTCAGGGCAGTTTTCTGTATCTATTTCAGTGCAGAGTTTTGGAAAGAAACAGAACGTTAAGAATGCAGGTACCCCGCCTACGACCAGGACCACCGGCCACCGCACTGCCGCGTGGATTTAGGTGGTTCTGTGGCGAATGCCCGTTGCCCCTGCTGGACGATAAGCTTCATCAGAATGGGAGGGCCAGGCGACGCGGCCCCTCTCCTTTCCGGACCCGGCCAGGCCCCTCTTCCCCGCCAGGCCTCGCCCGGCCCGTAAACACTCGGACAAACACTAACAAAGTTTCTATCAGCTCAAGGCCGCTTCCCTGGGAGACCCCAGCCCGAGAAAACAAGGTGCTGCAGCCACACCTGAAGACGGCCCCGTGTCCCAGCCTCTGAGGGGTGGGGAGCCTGACTTCCCTGAGCCCCAGGCAGCAAAGCAGACGGGGTCCCCCCCGACCAGCCCCCTCCTGGCTTTGTGACGTTTGCTCCCTGACTCTACTGAGTACCCCCCAGCCCCCAGATCCGTCACGCATCCTTTAACCCCTACCCCCTCCGTCACCTCTGCACAAACCAGAGTCGAGTCCAGATCACGCTGGCCTGTCCCCTTTGGCCGCAGTTACACTGACCAAAATCCGTCCTTACACCTGCCGGGTGTCAGCCGTGTTCACCTCTGATGCCGGGCAGACGGCACCGGGCGCTAGGCATGTGCTGTGGGATTCCTGTGCCTCGTGGGTTTTGCTGTTTCCTGACGTGTGCTTATGTGATGCTCCCTCAGGCCCTCTTTGATGGATGAGGATGGAGAGAGAGGGACTGAGGGCCAGTCAGACACGGCCCCCAGAGACGGGAGGGACGCAGTTGGGACGGGCTGACGGTGGTGGCGCTGGGGTCCGGACCGTGGCTCGGTTGTGGCCTGACTCTCTTCCCTTGCGGAGGGGCTGGGAGACGGAGAAGGCTGGTGGGGGGCTGCGGGGGACACTCCGAGGCTACAGCTGTGTGCAGGACCGACGGACGATGGTCTGGCTACTACAACGCGTGGGGAAGGAAACCGCCTCGTGGGGGAAACACAGGAAGGAATGACCGTTCCCCCTTCGAACTCCCGTGTCCCCCCAGTTCATATGTAGGAGTCCTACCCCTGTGCCTCCCGATGTGGCTGTATTGGGGGGCAGGGGACACTAGAGAAGCACTTCAGTGATGGGCCCTGATCCAGTGTGACGGGTGTCCTTAGAAGAAGAGACGAGGACCCAGGCACGCACAGAGGGGTGACCGCGTGGGGACGTGCGGAGGAGGTGGCTGTCCACACCCAGGACAGAGGCCTCAGGGACCAGCCCTGTGATGCCTCCCTCTCGGATTCCAGCCTGCAGGACTGGGGAGTAAACGCAAGCCCAGGGCCCTGTAAAGAGGCCGCCAGCAAGAACACCACGGGTCGCTGGCAGAGGCTGGGCTCTGGCCCAGCCTTGGGATCCGAGGCCGACGCCGTCCCGTCCCTCAGGGGCCCCCCGAGACAGCCAGCTCGGTCCTCCGCTGGGAGGACCCCTGCTCATCAGAGCACAGACAGCACCTGCTGCACCAGTGAACCTTTCCACAGACGAGGAGTAGTTTACTGGAGCCCCAGAGCCCGACTTCCTTTCTTCCAAGCCCTGCACACGAAGAAACCGCTGAAACCACCAGGTCCTTGGGAGGCCAACGCCTGTGCTCACGCGCCTGCTGGTTTTTCCAACGATGTAGCGACTTCCATGGGCCCTGATCTACCATACGATTCCTCTTGAGCCACGAGAGAAATTCAACTCACTGACTGAATTTGTCATACTGAGTTGTTTTATTCAGTCGATTCATTCAATAGATTTCTTTTGAATCCCTATTAAGTTCCCAAAGTGCTGAGAGAGGCTGGGACGGACGCGCCCTCGGGGGCTGGTCCTACATCAGTGAGAGCAGATGCACTCGAGCGCCTGGATGCCAGGTGTCACTCCTG
>NW_006794649.1:147525-148164 GCF_000442215.2 Lipotes vexillifer
TGAAACAGACAAAAATAAAGCACGGAGGCCCCCGAGTACTCAGGGACTGTGGAGTCCTGCCCTTTAGGATCTGGATGCCTCAGCCGTGGTCTGAGCAAAGTTTGGGATCTGCCTTGGGACTGTGGAGAGCTGGGCTCGTAACCAGAAGTCCTTCCCAGTTTCTGAAGGATGGCTCCACAGCCCCATTGTAGATCTGTAGTGGGATTCCCAGGACGGCCCAGAGACCCCAGGGCTGCCTGTGGGGTAGTGCAGCAAGTCCCCACATCTGCATGGAGTCTTAAACTGCAGGCCAGTGATGCTGTTTTCAACTGGGCCACAGCCTCTGGCCCAATGTATGGCTCTCCCCCTGGAGGCTCCACGGGAGCAGTGGATTCTCCTCTGAACGTTTCACTGAAGGGTCATGTCTTAATGTCATGGTGTCCACTGACAGCCCAGAGTTGGGGGACTGGACTCCCTCCGCCAACTTATTATTATTATTTTTTTGTGGTACGCGGGCCTCTCACTGTGTGGCCTCTCCCGTTGCGGAGCACAGGCTCCGGACGCGCAGGCTCGGCGGCCATGGCTCACGGGCCCAGCCCTCCGCGGCACGTGGGATCTTCCCGGACCGGGGCACGAACCCGTGTCCCCTGCATCGGCAGG
>NW_006794649.1:148339-172622 GCF_000442215.2 Lipotes vexillifer
CCCCCCCCCCCGCCCCGTCCCCAACTTATTTTATTTGAGGAGATTCTCGGGACAGATGACGAGGTCGCCATTCAAGGTCGTCCTGCTGGTGTCTGGCAGAGCCTGGACACCAGTGATGATCGTTCCTTGGACAACGGTCCTTCCAGCACCCCTGCCCATCTTTATTCTCTACAGTTACTGTGAAAGACAGATGAGAAAATGTAAAGCTGTATCCTTCTCAGTCTGCAGAGCTATTCCTTGGTTTTTATGCCAAAATTCACACAAGACTACAGAAAGGATAAATGGCTGCTGTTTGCTAGTTAACGTGATTTATTTGTTTGGGAAATATTTGATGTCCTACAACTTGAAAGTTTTTGAATTACTATCCAAAATAGGTCATTCCCGTCCCCTTGTTCTGCTTTGCTCATTTTTCTTCTCTCTGATAGAACAGAAGCTCCTGCTTTGAGCTCCCACATCTGGCCGGCTGCCTCACATAGGTTACCTCTGTCCTTCCGACTGCCATGCTCAGAAGGTGTCCGTACCCCCTGTACTGATGAGGAAACCGAGGCATCACAGGCACCAAACCTGAGCCCAAGATCTGCAGCGGGGTGTTGCTGTGTGTCCTTGGCACCTGGAGTGAGCTGCGTATGTGTTTACTGGCTGAACCAAAGGAAGGTCCCCAAGACAACTGCCCTGACCTCTGACCTCTCCTGACCTGCCCCCAGGCCCACCGACGGAACGCGGCCGGCCTTCTCTGTGTCCAGCCGACCCAAGTCGCTCCAGGCTGACCTGGAGCTGCCGAGGCAACAGAGTTTGGTGGGGAAGAGAAACCTCTGTGTTACCGGAGACACCACGCTAGTAAAATTTTTTACAGTAGGAGGAGTCGAGAAGGGACATGGTGAGTGACCATGACCATCGGCTCCATTAAAACGTGCTCTACATTCACCGCATTTGGCAGCTTCCACCCGAGCCATCGCTGTGAAATCTAGAGCATACTGATGGCTCCAGCCGCCCTGTGACTCCCTCTGCAGCCAGCCTCCTGCTTTCCCACCCCCGCCTCTGCCCACCTGCGCGGGGACCCTCCCTCACGGCAGCCCCTTCTGCCCCCCCAGGGGCCCCCCTGCCTACCCCGCCCATACTGCATCCCTACAGCTTTCTCTTCCAAAAGCACAGCCCCGACACTGCCTCTCCTCGTTAAACAAACAACCCCAAGACCTCTGAATTGCTCAGTATAAAATCCAAACTCTCCAGACAGGCAAGGTCCTTTGTAGTCTGTCCTCAAAAGGACCCTCCACTTTATTTCTCAGTTTCTCCTTCACATGCTGGTTGCCCACGACCTCCTGCAGTTCAGCCTAAACATCAGCTCTTCTGTGGGCAGGGCCACCGGCGGCTGAAGTTGCCGGCGGGGTCACACCCCTCCTTCTGCGTGCAGTGTCCCTCCTTGCTTGTCCCCCAGCCTCACCGCCACCACGTTTGTACGGCTGAGCCCTTCCCCTGTGTTAGTTTCCTCTGGATGCTGGGACAACTGACTGACTGTCAGGAGCTTAAACAGCACTCGTTGGGCTTCTGGTCTCTGGTCTGGCAGGTACGGAGCTTGAAGTCGCCACCCCCACCCTCACAATGAGTAACAAACCGAACGTCAGCGACTCTTCTTAGACACAGCAGAGAACCAAGGTCACTGATGCAAGAGTTGAAGATGCACACAGGTGGACACAGAGAATCACAACTTACCGGAGCAGAATCCAGGGCTGGGGCAGAGGAAACTGAGCTGTAATTGAGGACTTGCTGGAGGCTCTGTGGGGACAAGTCTGCAAGGGGAAAATTCTAGGGGACTCAGCCTTGGGGGACCCATGCGTTGTGAGATGTACCTCCAGGAGCCTGCCTGGTTCTCCCAGTGAAGATCTGAGAAAAATCCCCTCACTTCCAACAGAGGGAGGGAAAGGAGCCACACTGCAATACGCCAGGGCATGCTGTTCTCCTTAACAAGTTCTTCCTTCTGCAGAAACTCTTCTACCAGAGCTAACTTACTGGGGTTGCTTAGAGCCCGGCTGAGCTGGCGGAAGCCTCCCTAGCCTTCCTGTCTCACCTAAGTGGAGAAAAAAATCCAAAACAACAAAGCACGAAGTTTTGGCCTCTGACACCTACAGCTATAGCGCCAGTGAGCACAGCTCAACTACTAGAGAGAAAAACATGGCACCTCACACCAAAGACCTTTCACCAAGTACATCACCTGTAGCTTTTAACCAAAGGTTATAAGGCAAACTAAAGACAACACGGTTTGAAGAGATGCCGAGCACTAGAACCAGAGACAGATATGGCCAGAATGTTGGAATTATCACACCAGGGTTTAAAACAGTTATGATAATTACACTAAGGGTTCCCATGGCAAAAGTGGATGTAATGCAGAAACAAATGAGTAATGGAAGCAGACAGATGGAAACTCTAAGAAAGAATCAAAGGAAATGCTAGAAATCAAAAACACTTTGACAGAAATGAAGAAAGCCTTCAGACTGAACACTGATGCAAAAGGAAGAATCAGCGAGCTTGAAGAAATGTCAATAGAAACTTCCAATACTGAAATGCTAAGACAAAGTGATTTAATTAAGAGGCAGGACAGAATATCCAAGAACTGTGGGACAATTAAAAAGGTGTAACACATTCATAGTGGGATAGCAGAAGGAGAGAGAGAAAAAGGAACAGAAGAATATTTGAAGCAACACTGACTGAGAATTTCCCCAACTTAATGACAGACACCAAACCACAGATCCAGGAAGCTGAGGGAACACCAAGCAGGATCAATACCAAGAATATACATGTAGGCACATCATATGCAAATATTCAAAATCAGAGACAAAGAGAATATATGAGAGAAGCCACAGGAAAAAACAGCTTCCCTGCAGAGGAGCTAGGGTAAGAATTACACTGGACTTTTCTTCAGAAACCATGCAAGCCTGAAGAGAGTGGATGAGATATTTAAAATGTTGAAAGAGGAAAAAAGAACCTCACTAATTTGTAGTTCTACATTCAGCAAAATATCCTGCAAAAGTAAAGGAGAAATAAAGACTTTCTCAAACAAAAATTGAGGGAATTTGTTGCCAGTAGATCTGTCTTAAAGGAAATGTTAAAAGAAATCCTTTAGGAAGAAGAAAAATTATATAGGTGAGAAACTCAGTCTATACAACAAGGGAAATCCATTAGAGGAGGCATAAATGAAGGTAAAGTAAATTCTCCTTTTTTTCTTATCTAACAGGCAACACTTTGTTCAAAATAATAACAGTGACCAGTGATTACAGCTCATGGACAAGTAAAAGAAAAGACAGCAATGTTATAAGGGATAAGACAGAAGGATTCAGATGCTCTGTTATAAGGTGTTTTCACTACCTATGAAGCGGTATAGTGTTATCTGAAAGAGAACTTGCATAAGCTGTAAACCTATGTTGCAAACCCTTAAAAGAGTAGGAAAAGAAGTATAGTTCATGTGCTAAGGAAGGAGAGAAAACATAACCCTATAAAATGTTCAATTAAAACCAGACAAGGCAGAAAAAGAGTGGAAGACAAAAAACAAAACAGAACAAAACAAAAAAAAACAAAAAACAAGGCTAAGGGCAAAACCAGTAACAAATATGGTAGATATTAATCCAACTGTATCAATAATCATGTTAAAAATCAATGGTCTAGGGACTTCCCTGGTGGTGCAGTGGTGAAGAATCCACCTGCCAATGCAGGGGACACAGGTTCGAGCCCTGGTCCAGGAAGATCTCACATGCCGCAGAGCAACTAAGCCCATGCACCACAGCTACTGAGCCTGCGCTCTAGAGCCCGTGAGCCACAACTACTCAGCCCGTGTGCCACAACTACTGAAGCCTGTGCACCTAGAGACTATGCTCTGCAACAAGAGAAGCCACCGCAATGAGAAACCCGTGTAGTGTATATATGTCCATGCCACTCTCTCACTTCGTCCCAGCTTACCCTTCCCCCTCCCCGTGTCCTCAAGTCCATTCTCTACGTCTGTGTCTTTACTCCTGTCCTGCCCCTAGGTTTGTCAGAACATTGTTTTTTAAATAAATAAATTTATATATAAAAAAATCAATGGTCTAAATACACCCTTCTAAGAAAGACAGAGACTGTCAGAGTGGATAAAACTGAAACCCAAGTGTACACTGTCCACAAGAAAACCACTTTAAATATAACGACACAGAAAGATGCAAAGTAACGGGATGGAGAAAGCTATGCCATGCTCACACTCATCAAAACAAAGCCGGGATGGCCATATTAATGTCAGACAAGGCAGACTTCAGAGCAAGGAAAACTGTCAGGTGTAATGAGGGGCTTGACATAATGATAAAGTGGTCAATTCTCCAAAAAGACATTACAATCCTTAGTGTATGTGTGTCTAAGAACAGAGCTTTCCAAATACACGAGGCAAAAACTGATGGAACTGCAAGAAGAAATAGATAAATCCACAATTATAGCTGATTTCAATACCCCTCTATCAGAATGGGCAGACCCAGCAGGAGAAAATGAGTAGGGATGTAGCTGAACTGAGCAGCGCCATCCGTCAAAGGGATCTGACATCTGTAGATGACTTTGTTCAGCAACAGCAGACATACCTTCTTCTCAGGGTCACACAGAACATTTACCAAAACAGACCACTGAGCCATAACACTCACCTTAAAGATTTTTAAAAAACAGAAATCACATAAAACATAATCTCAGACAACAATGGAATTAAACTGGAGATCAATAACAGAAAGATACCTGGAAAACCCCCAGGTTTGGAGAACAACACATTAAACCCCACATAGGTCAAAAAAATGAGTCTCAAAAGACGTTTAAAAATATTTCAAACTAAATGAAAATACAACTTATCAAAACTTGTGGGATGCAGCAAAGGCAAGGCTCAGAGGAAAATTTATGATACTGAAGTGATACATTAGAAAAGATGTAAGACCTGAAATCAATAATCTAAGCTTCCGCCTTAGGAAACTAGAAAAGAAAGAGCAAATTGAATCTAACATAAGCTGAAGAAAATAATAAAAATTAGAAATAATAAAAATTAGAGTAATAAGAATAAATGAAAATGAAAACAGGACATCAGAAAAGAAAATCGATGAAACCAAAAGCTGATTCTTTGAAAGATGAATACAATTGATTAGCCTCTAGCCTATTTAAGAAAAAGAGAGGGAACACACAAATTGCTAACAGCAGAAATGGAAGTGGGGCCATCACTAATGATTCCACAGACATTAAAAGGACTGAAAAGGAACATTATGAACAACTGTAAGCCCACAAATTTGATAGCCGAGATAAAATGGACCAATTCTTTGAAAGATATAGCTCCCAAAATTCACACAAAGAGAAACAGGTAATCTGAATAGACCTATACATGTTATAGGAAGTTGAATCAAGAATTTATAACCTTCTAAAACAGAAAGCACCAACCTCAGATGGGTTGACTGGTACATTCTACCAAATATTTAAGGGAGAAATTATCAACATATCAATTCTCTACAGTCTCATCCAAAAAATAGAATCAGACGGTATATTTCCTTCCTCATTCTATTAGGCCAGCATCATCTTAATATCAAAATCAGACAAAGATATGACAGTAAAGGGAATCTATAGACCAATATCTCTCATGAACACAGATCAACAGACTATTAGCAAATCAAATCCAACAGTGTGTAAAAACATTTATATACATCATGACCAAGCGGGATTGATTCCCTCTTGGAATGCAAAGTTGATTCAAAATTTTAAGATCAATTACGTAATCCACACGTCAACAGGCTAAAGAAGAAAAATCTATTCAACATAGTATTGGAAGCCCTAGCCCAGCAATCAAACAAGAAAAAGAAATAAAAGGCATCCAAATCAGAAGGGAAGAGGTAAAACTGTCTTTATATGCAGAAGACTTGACACTCTATATAGAAAACCCTAAAGACTCCACACAAAAACTATTAGAACTGGGACTTCCCTGGTGGCGCAGTGGTTGAGAATCCGCCTGCCAATGCAGGACACACGGGTTCGAGCCCTGGTCCGGGAAAATCCCAAATGCCGTGGAGCAACTAAGCCCATGCGCCACAACTACTGAGCCTGCGCTCTAGAGCCTGTGAGCCACAACTATGGAAGCCCGCATGCCTAGGGCGTGTGCTCTGCAACAAGAGAAGCCACTGCAATGAGGAGCCCGTGCACTGCTACAAAGAGTAGCCCCTGCTCGCCACAACTAGAGAAAACCCACGTGCAGCAACGAAGACCCAACACAGCCAAATAAATAAATAAATAAATAAAAGTTAAAAAAACCCCAAACTATTAGAACGAATAAATGAATTCAGCAAGGTAGCAGCACACAAGATTCACATACCGAAATCTGTTGCATTTCTTTACACTAACAATGAAATAATCAGAAAGAGAAAGTGAGGAAAGAATCCCATTAAAAAATACCTAGGAATAAACCTAACCAAGGAGGTGAAACACTTATATGCTGAGAACTATAAAACATTGATAAAGGAAATTGAGGATGATTCAAAGAAATGGAAAGCTATCCCATGCTGTTGGATTGGAAGAATTAATATTGTTAAAATGGCCATATTACCCAAAGCACTCTGCAGATTTAATGAGATCTCTATCAAATTACCCACGACATTTTTCACAGAACTAGAACAAATAATCCTAAGTTTGACATGGAATCACAGAAGACCCAGAATTGCCAAAGCAATCCTGAGGAAAAAAGAACAAAGCAGGAGGCATAACCCTCCCAGACTTCAGACAATACTACAAAACTAGAGCAATCCAAGCAGTGTGATATTGGCACAAGAACAGACAAGTAGATCAACGGAACAGAATACAGAGCCCAGAAATAAACCCACACACCTGCAGTCAATTAATCTTCAACAAAGGAAGCAAGAATGTACAGTGGAGAAAAGACAGTCTCTTCAGCAAATGGTGTTGGGAAAGCTGGACAGCCACATGTAAATCAGTGCCGTTGGGACGCACCCTCATACCATATACAAAGAAAAAAAAGTGGCTTAAAGAATTAAATATAAGACACGATACCGAAAAACTCCTAGAAGAGAACATAGGTAAAACACTCTGTGACATAAATCATACCAATGTTTTCTTAGATCAGTCTCCCAAGGCAAAAGAAATGAAAGCAAAAAATAAACAAATGGGACCTAATCGATTTATAGCTTTTGCACAGCAAAGGAAACCATAAACAAAATGAAAAGACAACCTAGAGAATGGGAGAAAACATTTGCAAATAATGCGACTGACAAGGGATTAATCTCCAAAATATACAAACAGCTCATACAACTCAATATCAAAAACTAAATAACCCAATCAAAAAATGGGCAGAAGACCTAAATAGGTATTTCTCCAAAGAAGATATACAGATGGCCAACAGACACATGAAAAGATGCTCAACGTTGCAAATTATTAGAGAAATGCAAATCAAAACTACAATGAACTATCACCTCACACTGGTCAGAATGGCCATCATTAAGAAGTCTGCAAATAATAGTTGCTGGAGAGGGTGTGGAGAAAAAGAAACCCTCCTGCACTGTTGGTGGGAATGTATGTTAGTGCAGCCACTATGGAGAACAGTATGGAGGTTCCTTAAAAAGCTAAAAATAAAGTTACCACATGATCCAGCAATCCCACTCCAGGGCATATATCCAGACAAAACTATAATTCAAAAAGATACATGCACCCCAATGTTCATAGCAGCACCATTTACAACAGCCAGGACAACCTAGATGTCCACCGACAGATAAATGGACAAAGAAGTTGTGGCACATATATACAATGGAATACTACTCAGCCATAAAAAGAATGAAATAATGCCATTTATAGCAACATGGATGAACTTGGAGATTATCATACTAAGTGAAGTAAGCCAGACAGAGAAAGACAAATATCATATGATATCACTTATATATGGAATCTAAAAAAAGTGACACAAATGAACTAATTTACAAAACAGAAACAGACCACAGTCATAGAAGACAAGTTTATGGTTACCAAAGGGGAAAGGGGTCGGGGAGGGATAAATTAGGAGTATGGGATTAACAGATACACACCACTACATATAAAATAAATAAGCAACAAGGATTTACTGGAGAGCACAGGGGACTATATTCAATATCTTTTAATAACCTGTAATGGAAAAGAATCTGAAAAAGAATACATTATCTACCTGTCTATCTGTCTAACGGTCTATCTATCTACCTATCTATCTGAATCACTTTGCTGTATACTCAAAACTAACACAATATTGTAAATCAACTATAGTTCAATAACAAATCAATTATATAACCCACACATCAACAGGCTAAAGAAGAAAAAAAATCACACGATCGTATTGATAGATGCAAACAAAACATTTGACAAAATCCAACACCCATTTACGGTAAAAACTCTCCGTGAACTAGGAATAGAAGGGAACGTTTTCAACTTGATAAACAACATTGACCAAAAACCTACAGTTAATAGCATACTTGGTGGTGAGGAACTAGACATTTTCCAGCTAAGATCAGGAACAGGTAAGGATGACCCCTCTCACCACCTACTCAACATCACACTGGAAGTCTCAGCTAATGTAATGAGACAAAAAAAGGAAATAAGAAGTATACAGATTGGGAAGGAAGAAATAAAACCACTGTTGTTTGCAAATGACATGATTTTCCATGTAGAAAATCCCAAAGAATCAATTAAAAAATTCCTAGAAATAATAAGTGACTATAGCAAGGTTGCAGGATACAAGATTAATATTCATAAGTTAACTGCTTTATTATATACCAGCAATGAGCACTAGGATTTTGAAATTAAAAACACAAAACCATTTATATTGGCAACAAAAAATGAAATAATGCAGCATAAATCTAATAAAATATATACAAGATCTATATGAGGAAAACTACAAAATGCTGATGAAAGAAATCAAACAAGATCTAAATAAATGAAGAGATATTCCATGTATATTGGAAGACTCAATATTGCCATGCTATCAGTTCTTCACTACTTGGTCTATAGACTCAATGCAATCCCAATCAAAATCCCATCAGGTTATTTTGTGGAAAATGACACACCACCAATTATAAAGTTTATAAGGAGAGGCAGAAAAGTCAGAGGACTGGCTGCCTGACTTCAATACTCACTACCAAGCTACAGTTATCAAGACGGCATAGTGTTGGTGAAAGAACAGACGAACAGATCAATGGAACAGAACACAGAGCCCAGAAATAGACCCACACAAATATAGTCATTGATCTCTGACAAAGGAGAACGGGAAATTCAATGGAGAAAGAATAGGTTTTTGTTTTTTTTTAAACAAATGGTGCTGGGGGACTTCCCTGGTGGTCCAGTGGTTAAGACTCCATGCTTCCAATGCAGGGGGTGCAGGTTCGATCCCTGGTCAGGGAACCAAGATCCTGCATGCCACATGGCGTGGCCAAAAAACAAGAAAACAAATGGTGCTGGAATAACTAGATATTCACATGCAAAAGGAAAAAAAGAAACTGGATACAGACCTTACACCTTTCACAAACGTTAACTCAAAACAGATCGTAGACCTAAATGTTCAATGCAAAACTATAAAACTCCTAGAAGATAAGAGAACATAGGAGATAATCTAGGCGACCTTGGGTTAGACAATGAGTTTTTACCAGAAACATGATCCATGAACGAAACAGCTGATAGGGTAGACTTACTTCCATTTAGAGACTTATTCATAATTCCCCAAACTTGGAAGCATCCAAGATGTCCTTCAGTAGGTTGATGGATAAACAAACCACAGGCCATCCAGACAATGGAATATTATTCAGTGATAAAAAGAAATGAGCTATCAAGCCATGAAAAGACATGCAGGAAACGTAAATGCATATTCTTAAGTGAAAGAAGTCAGTATGAAAAAGATACACCCTGCATGATTACTATTATATGACATTTTGGAAAAGCCAAAACTATGGAGACAGTATCAAGATCAGGGGTTGTTAGGGTTTTAGGTTTGGGAGGAGGGATGACCAGGTAGAGCACAGAGGGTTTTCAGGGCAGCGAAATTACTCTGTGATACTGTAACTGTGGATACATGACATTGTACATTTCACAAACCTACAAAATATACAACGCCAAGGGTGAGCCCTAATGTAAACCATGAACTGTAAATAATTATAGTTAATAATCTGTAATAATAATAATGGAAGCATATTGGCTCATCAACTATAACAAATGTACCACATTAATACAAGATTTGATAAGAGGGGAAACTGGGGGGGTTGATATACGGGAACTCTGTATTTTCTGCTCAACTTTTCTGTACACTTAAAACTGCTCAAAATAATAAAGTCTATGAATTGAAAACGAACAAAACAGAACCTCCCAAGCGACAACACATGTTTATCTTAGATCGCCTGGCTCAGAAATCTGAACTAGATTCCAGTGGGCGAAAGTCCAGACAACAGCAGGGCTGGGTCCTCCCGGGGCAGGGGCAGGGGGCAGGGGGCTCCTCGGGGAACCGGCTTCTCGCCTTCTCCAGCTCTAAGGCCCCCCGCGTGGGCTGGGCCTCCTCCGTCTGCACAGCCGCGGTGAGTCCTTCTAACTAGGCTCTCTTCTCCTGTCCCGAGGATGCCGGCGGCTGCACTGGGCACAGGGGGTCCTGCACCGTGCGCGGCCTGGGGCCCAGGATGGTGCTGGCTGTGCAGAAGCCCCCTTCCTTCCATCAGACCCAGCCTGAGCAGGTGGAGACGCCCCAGGGTGACTCATCGTCCCGCCACAGAACGAAACCACGACTTAGAACACGCATGTCACAGGCAGAGCAAGGTGGGGATGGGTCAGAACCCCAGGGTCTGGATCTCAAGTCCAGTTCAGCCCCTCCCCAGCTCTGCCTGAGTGACGTCCACCATGCCTGGCCAGGAAAGCAGTGGGAAGACCACGGGCCCTGGTGCAAGAATTCATTTTACAAAGTATTTAGGGATCAGCCAGCATTGTGAAGCATATATGCACAGACATATACTTAACGTGTGTGTGTGCATGTGTATGTACATACATATGATTAAAACATAATTAATACAGTTGATTTTTTCAGTGGCCAAAGAAGGTGACTAGAATAGAAATATCTCACATTGGCCAAGCTTGATTCTCAGAACCCTATAGAATTTACATATTACTATCACAGTGTTTGGAAACTAAGAAAGGTAAAGCTCAAAGATTCACCATAACTTACTTAAATCCACAGTAAATCGCAAAAGGAGAAATAAAAATTTTTATCTGACTCCACACCCTCAAAAAAACACTAAAGCTGCCAGGAGACCTGGGCCCAAACCATCTTGAGGTCATTTCCTAGCTGATCAGCGGTTTGACAAGTAACTTGATTCTGAGACTCAATTTCTTTATTGGAAAACTGGATCCTCACAATAGCTTTGCCGTGAGCTCCAATGTTATGTAACTGTCCGTTAGCTCTATTCCACATACCTTACGTCCACACCACCCAGACATGTAGTATGTATTTGCTTTTTCCCTTTATAATGTGCATTTAAAAGTCCGTTTTCCACTTCGACTTGGTCTGCCACAGCCAGAGATTAGACAGTTTGAAGACAAAGCAAACAAAACCCCACAATAGCTAATAGGCTCCGCCCGGTAAACGAGGATGGAGCAGACAGATCTCATTACGACCAGAATGCAATTTGGGTGCAGCAGCCAGTCTAGCTGGGGCAGGGCAGCAACAAACTCGATTTTGTGCCTGAGTCCCGTGGACAAGTCACCCAACCAGGGAAGGGAATGCTCAGTATTCTGGACGGATCTGTGGGCGGCTCCAAATCAGCACCGTCTGACACACACCAGACTCTGTAATCGAGCAGGGCCATCAGTTTTAATCACTCCTAAATGTTTCTACTGATGTCATTTCAACAAAACAGTCTGCAGATCTGCCTTGAGTGGAATTCAGTTAGGGAGTCGCTGTGAACCCGGGCGTTCCTTCTGGCAATTTCCCAGTTGCGACACCCATGCCCCGAGACGCTTACTTGGGGCAAAGCCCCCTAATTCCCCACCCATATTCCATCACTACCCGGGGCCGTATTACAACGTGAGGCCTTGTTTTTGAAAAAGAAACACGGATTTGTGGCTCCTGATGCAACGAGTACGTGGGTACTGACTTCTCGGGTTTTCATGGAACCAACAATCCAAGCGTGACAGCAGAGAGGCTTGCAAAGGCCACCTCCCGTCCCGACGAGGACAGTCAGGTCCAGAGACGGTGCATCCCTTCTTCTAGCAGGCGCGGCTGCCTCGGGATGGAGGGTCCCCCACCAGGACGTTTACGCAGAGAAACATTCCTTAGTACTTTGCTAAGAGGAGCGACTCTTTTCCTTTCCCGGAGGTGGCCCAGGCAGTGCTGTCAGTCATGTACACGGTGGGGAGAAACGCAGTGGGGACGGGTGTGGAAGTAGGGGGGAAAGGGGGCGTGTGCACCGGGGGTAGGGGACGGGGTGTGGGCCCCTCTACTGTGGCCTCTGCGCTCACCCTGCGGGTCCTGTCTTTCTCCCATCGCTGCAGGTCTGACTGCTCCAAATAGGCCCCAGGATCCCGCAGATGTCCGGCTCCTCCCTGGTCAGGAGGCGGGGGCTTTGGGGGCTGATGTGGTCCTGAGGGTGGAGGCCTCACAAATGGGATCACAGCCCTGATAAAAGGGACCCCCGAGAGCCCCCAGCCCTTCCCCCATGTGAGGACACAGCACGAAGACGCCGTCTGTGAACCGGGAGAGGCCTCAGCAGACACCAAATCTGTGAGCACCCTGACCTGGGACGTCCAGCCTCCAGAACTGGGAGAAGCGAATGCCAGCCGTCTAAGGGTCCCGGCCGACGGTGTCCTGCTGTGGAAGCCCAGAGGACCGAGACTGCCGCCCCCCTTCCTCCACGTGGCTGCCAGAATCCACCCCCAGGCACCAAGCACGGTTCTTCCAGAGACAAAACCAGACACAACTTTCACGGCTCCGGCACCTTCCGTGCACAGGAAGCCTATCCAAGCTGCTGGTTGGTCCAACCTCAAGCGGCCGCCTTGGCCGCCACCTGCTCAGAGCTCAGCCCGGCGTCACCTGCGCGGCACTGGGAGGGGGTGAGTGCAGAGCGCTGGTGCTGGGGCCCTGCAGGTGCCATGGGCGTGCTGGCCCATGGAAACGCTTTCTGGTGGTGTCGGCCCTTACCCTCCCCCTAATGAAGCCAGAAATCTGGACGATGAAGGAAAAACTCCCCTTCCGTTTGCTGTTTGTTTGCTCACTTGGTTTAAAGAACATCATGTGGGCCCCACAAAATACGTGCAAGGGGCCCTCTGGGGGCTCGCAGGGGCCGCTGTCACTTCCAGACGCGCGTCTGCCCTGTGCTCAGGGCGAAACACACGCCACCGACCCCTGCAGCACGTGCCCTTCAGCGCCCACATGACGCGCAGCCCCCTCCGCGGCCTTGGGGGCTTCCTTCACAGCACCCCCGGCAGTCGCGGCTACCGCTGCTCCACACGCCGAGCGCGGCGGCTTCCCCACGCCTGCAGCCGCTCCCCCTGGCCCCGGCACGTGCGTGTGCGCGAACGTGATCCTGAGTCTGTGTGCGTGTGTGCACAGTCTCCATGTACACGCATACTGCGCATATATGTGCACGTGGTCGCGTGTGCTTCTGTGTCCATGTATGTGCGCGCACGTGTGCGTGTCCGCGTGCACGTGCACACGCGTCTCCGCACACGCGCGTACGCGCACGCGTGCGCGCACGTGTGCGTGTACATATGTGTGCACGATGTGCACACATGAGTGCGTGCGGGCACTGCCCGCCACGCTCGCCTCTCTCTGGGGAAGGGACAGAGACCCGGTCTCTCCCTTTCCTCCCCGGTGGCCGCCTGTGCAAGTCTCTCATGCTGGTACCTTCACACGAAATGGAAGGATGACACCTGAGCTGGGCAGACTTTCACGCCCCAAGTGGGTTCAGCCGCCATCCGTACACGCGATAATCCTCTACGGCTTCTGCCCTAGGTGTCCACCCCGATGTGTCACCGTCCCCACGTGATCCAGACTCCGTGTCGTCCGTGCGCGGTCCTCGCCCGGCCCCTCCTCGGGCCTCACCCAGCTCTTCTCCATCACCTGCTCCCCAGGCTGAAGCGCCAGTGCCCACATCCGGGATGCTGCGCCTTCTCCCACCCCCGTATCACGAGACGGGAGCCACACCAGCCACGGGGTGGCGGCGGGGATGGGGGGAAGGACAAATAAACCAGTCCTACAAGTGAAGTGCTTTAAGCAGAGCCTGGAACTCCAGACCGGCCCGTTCAGTGTAGACCCAGGGGCCGCCCAGGTTCCCCAGACCCGCAAGTCTACCGTTTACTCAGACACGAGCGCTCCTGTCCTGAATCCCTGTTGCATCCTCCTACCCAGCATAAACCGTTTTCACTCTTCTCTTGATACAGTTGCAACCACACTAAATTTTATAACATTTCATTTCCTCGAGTTTTAAAAATGGAGTTCCAAATGCACTTTCAGATTCTGTGCGACGAGTAATAGAAAGCAGAAAACAGGGCTTCCCTGGTGGCACAGTGGTTAAGAATCTGCCTGCCAAGGCAGGGGACATGGGTTCGAGCCCTGGTCCGGGAAGATCCCACATGCCGTGGAGCAACTAAGCCCGTGCGCCACAACTACTGAGCCTGCGCTCTAGAGCCTGCGAGCCACAACTACTGAGCCCGAATGCCACAACGACTGAAGCCCGTGAACCTAGAGCCCACGCTCCACAACAAGAGAAGCCCGTGCACCACAACGAAGAGTAGCCCCCCGCTCACCACAACTAGAGAAAGCCTGCGCAGCAACGAAGACCCAACGCAGCCAAATATAAATAAGTAAATTCACATATACAAAAAAAAGCAGAAAACACGTACGTGAAATTTAAAAATCCCTAGGCTGCTCGGAATTAACCTCACTTTGTAGGATGTACGTGGCCTTCTGGGAAGATCGGTGTAAGCAAAAAAATGAGGGTTGAATTTAAAATCGGGCAGGGAGAGGACATCTTGTACTGGACAGAGAATCTTATTTCTGACTAATTATGGACACCTGCGGCCCCTCCGATTCCACTTCCTCCCCGCTCACTGTCTAATTCGGCACCAGCCCCACGTCTCCCGCTGCCCGCTCAGCAACGCCCACAGGATGCCTGCGTAGCCCTTCTCTGCAGGGAGATACCCAAATGTGCTTGGTGAAAGCAAATCTAACACCCTGCACGGCCTAAAAGAACCAAAGAATTTGAGAGAATAGGTAGACTTATTTGCATCTTGTGGTTCAACATCTAAACAGCATTTCGTACGCAGCGGGGTTTCAATAAACACTTGACTGGGATGCTGGCTGGCTGGACCTCCGAGCTCTGCAGAGTTAGATGCTGCGCTGTCTATCACGATGCGAGCCGGGGACGGTACTGGGAGATGGGGGCCCTGACCTCTCGGCATGGGTTCTGTAACTTCCCCTCATTCTACGATTATTTACTAAAGAGTGTGCCTTCTAGTTTTGAGGACTGGCGTGTAACTAGGAGCTTTTGCTGAGGAAGGCGGTAGCTCCCGGGCCTTGCTGCAGATGAGGTTGGGAAGTCTTGCCATCGTTTTTGGGTTCAGGAACTCTGTCTCGTCAGTCTCCAGCCTGTATCTGTGTCTTGGAGGTGGGTGTACACTGGTTACGAGAGGCTGGTGCGTACACAGATGGCTGGTGTGTACACAGATGGCTGGTGTTGGTGACAGCTAATGTCCCTGTGACAATACAATGCCTTTCTTCCTCTCTCCCTCCTCCTATGGCTGTTGGGCTGGAGGATACAGGGATGGCATCTTTGTAATAACTCTGCAGAGGCTGGGGCCTGGGGCCATGTGGACGCTCCTGTCCCCTCCTCTATGCCGCCCCTGAGATGCCAATGTGTACAGTTAGAACAGCACAGCTGCATGCTCACCTCCCAGGCCAGAGCCAGGATCACTGGGAAGCCAGATTAGAAACTTGGATGTCGGCCCTTCTTTAGAAAATGTTAGTAACATACACACAATTTGTCTAATGAGTCTTCAGATGAATGAGTAAAAGATACTAGAGCTTCCGGGTCTCCCCTTCACGGCCATGGCAGTGAGCTAGTGGGCATGGGTATTTGCAATCAGCTGGTTTACAGAATTTTCAGCAAGGAGATTGCTTGACAAGACCGATCGCTACGTCATTTGTTTTTAATTATTAATAACTTTGAGTGTGGGTGCTTTGTAGTTTGGTTTGCTGTGAGTTTTGGCTTCACTTAAGAGTATGTGGTGAGGCACGTGGGGGAAACCGAGGATTTGGGGCTGTAATTTTCTAAAACTAGACGCTAAAGTATCAATGCTTTAAGGCTCAAGGAAGAATTCCCATACACCCATGGATAGAGCAAATTCCCTTTAACCTCCAACCCTAACCTCTGGTAAGTTAATGACAATTTGCAGGAATAGTGATGTTCTGTTTAGGAAACTGTGTGAAATAAACAACTTTGACTATATTGTCAGGGTAAGTATAATACAATTCCTGGGTTATTTTTAGTCTATAGGGCATTGTTACAGTTAAAATTTGTGTGTATTAGGTCATATTCCTGTCCTATAATGTAACTAAGTGTCTGCTTTCTGCGATTTGCATATGGAGTTCCACTGCAGTCTCTCCACCCAGGGCTCTCCCGCTGCAGCATGGGAGCTGCGGGGTGCGGGTGAGTGGGCCCCCAGCCTTCACCCTGCCGCCTGGGTGACACAGAGCAGGTGCAAGGGGCACTGATGCAAGGAGCCTTCTGCAACATTGTTAGTTACAGGTTTAGTGTTAGTTACAGCTAGCATTTATTTGAATCAAATCTGTGATTTGGGAGAGCTAAAACTGACACAAAATATGTACGCTCTTTATTCCATTTTGATAAGACGAAGCATAATGTTCTTTTAAATTACTAAACAGACTTTGGGGTTCAAATTTGTCCATGTGGCACATTGTCATAGACTATACAGCCGTCATCCCAAGGAAGGCCCTCACCTGTGGAAACACTTTTCAGCTCCATTTTGTGGTGAAAATGGGGATGCTTGTATATAACAAAGGTTTTCTGCTGAATTAAGTCATGGCCTGGAGAGCAATTTCTGGTCGAGAAGCTGGAGCACATACAGACATGTATCCAATTCCTGAATCCAACCGGTCAAGCAGATAAACACATGCACTCACATATACCTGTTGTTTCTATGTTTATTCTGGGTGCAACTTATTATCAGCTACATAACAATTCAATTTCAGGTGTCAAATACAATAAACTAGATACACTGGACCGGATATAGGATATTTTGGTTTCTTGGGGAAGGAAGATCCGAGGGGTAGAAAGTTCCCACCCTGGTTTAGCTCAGAGCCAGAGTGGCTGCTGATTCATCAGGGACCCGGTTCAATCGCTGACCTCTGTGGGCTTCAGGCCCCGCACAGGTGCACTGAGAATGCCGTAGGGTTCAACTCACTGGGCTAGGTGCCCAGCGGGAGCAGGGAGCGCCGCAGGGGTCCCCGGAGACACCCAAGTCCCCTTCCCGCTCCTGTCCCACTTGGTCCCCTGCATTGCCAAGGGCCATCTCACTTTGATGCCAACCATAAACATGGAATATTGGTAAAATTTCTCAAAAGCCCAGGGCATCTGCTACCTTTCATTTTTCACAAACCACAGAGTTCCTCTAGAAGCCCAACGCCGGGTCAGATAATTTTGCTCTCTTCCCTGCCAGCTGACCGCTCATTTCCTATATCCCGGATGCCAGACTTCACAGGCTCTAACGCCCAAAAAGGTCAGCACGCCGCCCCGTTTCTACCTAATTCTGCATCCACTCGACAAGACAAGCACATCTCCGGATGGCTTCTGACTCACGTTTGAACGCACGCGTGCCTATGAGTCTCCTGCAGTTGAGGTGGCAAACCCTCACATGCACACAAATCTTCCGAATCAAAGAGCAGTCTTGGAATCCGTGTTTTCAGCTTTTGCAACCTGCGTACAAATTTAGTAGCCATGGACATCGTGTTCTAGACTAACACTGAGGAAACCAGACGTCCGGGAGCTGGCGCCTGTCTTCCCATATACGATCTCTGCCTACGCATCCCTCACTCTTTCACGCTTGGATTAGTGAAGGCGGGCGGGTGACAGCAGAGTGGTCATGACGATCACAAGGGTGACAGTAAAGATGATGAGAGCTAACGTGCACCAAATGCTAACAAGGCTTGCTAAGGTCTTATGCTTTTGGGTTTAATCATCCTAATAATCCCAGGAGGTAGGAAAGTCCCCTTATGGCTTCCCCTTTATTTGTAATAGACAGGGAATGAAAGGCGCAGTAAAATTAGGTGGATGTGAGGTTCCCAGGTGCAGGATTAGGTGGATGCGAGGGCTTCGGGGCTGCCTCGGTGCTTCTGTCCAAGCCACACGGCGGGATCCCTCTCATCTCCCGCCCGGTTCTACAGGGCACAACTCTGCCAGCAGCTTCCCGCCCATGTCCATTGTGCCCCACATACGAGATGCCTTGTACACTGGCACCTAGTCCGCGCGCGCACGCGCGCGCACACACACACACACACACACACACACACACAAGGTTTTCTTCAGCGATACTTGCCCTACTATGTGTGATGTGCTTTGATATTTTCTACTCTATACATTCCATACTTTCCTGTTCTTTTTTTATTTAAAAAATCGCTGGTAGCGACCCAGTAACTTGAATTCACGACCCACTGAATGGGCTGCAGCCCACGGTTTTACAATCAGTGTCATGTAAATATAAACATGAGAGATAGGAAACGAAATGAAAATTACATGCTGACTCAGCCAACGGCCCATTCAACGGACGGTCTCTTCTCTGATTAGATGGCTCATCCGTCACCCTCCTCCCTTCCTGTCGGGATCTGCCTCCACCCAAGACCATGTCACCCAGCGCAAAGGCCATCGCTTCCTTGTCATAGAAGCTGAGGGCCTGAGGCGCTATTGCAGCAGAAGTGTCATTTCAGGAGGAAGGAATGGCTTTGAAAGGCGACATGAAGACTTCCCGTGTTACTCAAATTTGCACGGGTGTGCGTGTGTATACAAAGACAAATGCACGTGTGGAAATACTTGCTTCCTTTAAGATTGACGGATTTCTGCAGGAATGGACCAGAGAGCGGGTGTGTTGCAGACACAAGAGCATCTGGGAGGAATCAGGAGGTGGGGCTGAGGGGACGCCTCCTGAGTCTGGCTGGGTCTCCGGCAGCAAGAAGCACGTGGCAGCTGCCGTCTCCTTATGCTCGGCCACTAGACAAGCCCAGCGTCCTCAGCGGGTCCCTGGCACCTTTTCTGACCTCACATCACTGCACCCTCGTGACATCTACACACCGTCCTCTAGACCCAAGTCCAACCTCCACTGAGTTATCAAGCTCTGAGCCCAATGTGATTCTATTTTGCCATAATCCCATATTGAAATGCTGATTTTATCAACAGGTACATAAAAAGATGCTCAAGACAATTAATCACCGGGAAAATGCAAATTAAAACCGCAATGAGATAACATCCCACACCTGTCAGAATGGCCGTCATCAAAAAGACTAGAAATAAGTGTTGGTGAGAATGTGGAGAAAAGGGAACCCTTGTGCAGTGCTGGTGGGAATGTAAATTGGTGCAGCCGCTATGGAAAACAGTATGGAGGTTCCTAAAAAAACTAAAAATAGAGCTACCATATGATCCAGCAATTCTACTCCTGGGTATTTATCCAAAGGAAATGAAAACGCTAATTTGAAAAGACACATGCACCCCAACGTTCACTGCGGCACTATTTACAATAGCCAGGATATGGAAACAACATTAGTGTCCGTTGACAGAAGAATGGATAAAGAAGATGCAGTATATAAATATATACAATGGAATATTACTCAGCCATAAAAAAAGAATGAAATCTTGCCATCTGTGACAACATGAATGGACCTAAAGGATATAGTGCTAAGTAAAAATAAGTCACACAGAGAAAGACTTTTACTAAATGATCTCACATATGTGGAATCTAAAAAATAAAACAAATGAACAAAAAACAAATGAACAAATATAACAAAGCAGAAACAGAGTTACAGATACAGAGAACAAACAGGCGGTTGTCAGAGGGGAGGGGAGAGGCGAGGAGCGAAATAGGTGCGGGAGATTAAAAGGGACAGATGCCAGTTACAAGATAAATGAGTCATGGGGGTGACACCCAGTGTGGCGAACACAGTCAATAATAATGTCGTATTTTTGCATGGTGAGAGAGGGGGTCAAAAGGTACAAACTTCCAGTTACAAGATGACTAAGAACTAGGGATATGATGCACAACATGATAAACAGAAGCAACACTGCTGTGTGTTATACAGGAATGTTGTTAACAGTCAATCCTAAAAGTTCTCATCACAAGGAAAAATACTTTTTCTATTTCTTCTTTTTTGTATCTATATGGGATGATGCATGTTCACTAAACTTATCGGGGTCATCACTTCACGATATATGTAGGTCACACACCTCAACTTATAGAGTGGTGTGTGTTAATTATATCTCAATTAACTGGAAGGAAATAAACTTGATGTACAATTTGCAAAAAAAAAAAAGAAAAGGCTTATTTTACTCAGAATGAATTCATCTAGCTTTTTGATTAGTATTGATACTCTGTGGTTTAAAAAAAAATGATTTCAAAGCCAAAATGTAATCTTGGGAGTTGTCTCTCTTTGTTTTCTGTGTTATTTTTTACTGTAATCCCCCAATTTTCGTGCTGTTCAGGGGAGGGTCTGGAAGCACAGGCCTCTGTGAGGGTTGCTCTGTCCAAGGGCACGTGTGGCCGTGTTTGCCTGGGGTTTGGGGGATGCTCAGAGCAGCCTCCTGGATGGAAAGCAGCCTCCAGGTTTGCAGGACTGGGGCTGAGAAACCCCAGTCCGGAGCTGACTGAATGGGATACAGCTGGTAGGCTTCACCATGAGCATCCCTCTCCCACCCTCTCCTGAGCTTCTCCCCCCTCCGAGGCCTGTCTGTCCCCTCCCTGTGGGCCTGGTGATTCCGCTGGTTGGACCGCTGACGCATCCCTGGTAGCCCTGGGTCGGGCTCACAGCCCCTCACGTTCCAGACGAGCCTGTTTCTCTCCATCTGCAGAAGCCGGAGGGTGGGACAGTGTCTAACTCCTGATCATCAACTATTTACACACCGGGCACCTTGTCTGGTCCCGCCGCTCCAGACCCGTGGTCACCCTGTGACCTTTCAGAAGCCCTGGCGGGAGGGGCCTTGGTACAGACCCCCATCACCCTGCACCTTCCAGGAGGAGCCCTGCTCAGGCCAGCATCTGGGTCCATCACTAGAGCACTTTTTTTTTTTTTTTTTTTTTTTTTGCGGTATGCGGGCCTTTCGCTGCTGTGGCCTCTCCCGTTGAGGAGCACAGGCTCCAGACGCGCAGGCTCAGTGGCCATGGCTCACGGGCCCAGCCGCTCTGCGGCATGTGGGATCTTCCCGGACAGGGGCAGGAACCCGCGCCCCCTGCATCGGCAGGTGGACTCTCAACCACTGCGCCACCAGGGAAGCCCATAGAGCATGGTTTTTCAGAATGTATCCTTAAGGTCCTGAGTTCACAGGCTGCCCTGATGGACGTGCTGAATAGAGTTCAGGGGCGACCCTGTGCCCATGCGGCCCTCCCTGCCCGCCCCCAGCCCCCTGGAAAGGTGCGGGTCTTGACGCGTGGCCCCCTTGGTGCTCAGGTGTTTGGCAGCAGGGACGGCCTTACAGCTCCTCTGTGTCTGGAAACCTGCTCATCCCTGGGACCCCAACCGAAGCCGCCCTGCTCACCAGGCTCTCTGGGTCCCTAGTCTGCAGCAATTTGATTTTGGTCGTAGTATAGAGAGTACTGTCAGTGCCTCTCTAACTGCACTGAATTCCTTCTCTCTTATACACACAGCGGTGACGCACTTGGCTTTTTCTAACTCCTCAGCATGTGGAGGCCGCTGCTTCAGGGAGCTAGCTGGTCATGCACGTGGGCGCATCCTTCAGGGCAGAAAACGCTCAGTAATTGTTGTTTGAGTGAAATCTGCTATAGACTGAATGGCTGTGTTCCCCCAAAATTCATGTGTTGACTCCCAACCGCCAAAGTAATGGTGTCAGGGGGGCCTTTGGGAGGTGAGAGGTCGTGAGGGTGGGGCCCCCAGGATGGGATTAGTGTCTTTCTAACAGAGACCCCACAGGGCCCCCAGCCCTTCCTCCAAGTGAGGACACAGGGAGAAGATGCCGCCTGTAAGCCAGGAAGAGGGTCCTCAGCAGATGCCGAACCTGCCAGTACCCTGATCTCGGACCTCCAGCCTCCAGAACTGGGAGAAGCAAATGTCTGCTGTTTATAAGCCCCCAGTCTGTGGCATTTTTTTTCTTTCACAGTAGCCCAAATGTAGTAAGACAAAGCCACACGTGCACCGATGGAGGCGTGAATGCATCAAACAAAGATTTACTGTGTGAGGAAGGGAACCAACACGGGAGAAGGTACCGTAATTCATTCGGCAGCAGCCAGGCTTGGAAACTGTGCAAGGCAAACACTGATATTTAGCATAAAAGCTAGGCAGTGCACTCCAGAAATCTAGATGAAAAATCCCCATCTCCTAAGTTCTACAGACACGTGTTACTAGCTTTAAAACTGATTTTGATTTGTTTGTACAAAGTTTTAACATTAAATTGTCAAATAAAATACATCTTTTGGACTGTCCCCTTGATTAGCTGGCATGTGACCTTCCCTCCTCTGCAGCACATGATGGGGACTCGACGTCACACGCCGGGAGGAGCGTTCCCCGAGGGGTGTCGGGATCCCCAAGGGGCAGGTGGGTAGGAGGGGGCTGCACATCCTGAGGGGTCTCTGCTGTGGAGGAGGGAGGATGGAGGGATGCAGTAAATAGATATATTGTTACTGTCCAGACAGAACCTCGGCAAGGCACCATGTCCACTATGTCTAGAAACTTCTAGAAATTTCCCTGAAGGAAATAAGTGTGGATGCCCCTCAAGTTACAGAGTTATACATCTATATGTACATGTAGGGGTGTTAATAAAAGGACACAAAAATAGATGCCTAAAAGGGGAGTTCTCTTAAAATGAGTTACGTATTATAATTACTTTGAGACATTCATGCAGTTAGATGGTGTGCAGGCGTCAAACGCCATCTAACATCCTTTATATAAAAGTATTTTCACAACATGTGCCTGTCCTGAAGAAGGCTTCAAGTACTGGCAGTTATTATTTTATATTCAGGTATTTTTAAAATTACATAGTGTGTCCGTTTTCTCCATGCTGTCTCATATAATATCTGCCTAATATTCTTTAATTGATCATTTCATTTTGTCTGCCTTTTTTTCATTTCAGTTTGCAATTGACTTGCCAGTGCAAAATTTGGTTCAACAGAACAGTCCTCATAAATGCTTATAAATTACCAACTCTTTACAACTGACTTAAATTTAACATTCGCGGGAATGAAGAAAACCCATTATTAGCGATCACATTTCCTATAAATGAGCCAATGTCACAAAAATTACTGGTAGGGCAATTTAATTTCAGTGTGTCTGAGGGCCTTCTCTCAAAATGTTTCTCCTAGAAAAAGTGGGTTTTCTCTTCCATTGTAGTCATTTTGAATGTGCTGCATTAATCCACTTTTATCACTGACTTTAATTTCATAGAAACCTTCTTTATCTTCCTCTGTTCCATGGCCATTTTCCTCATCATAAAATTACTTTTCATACATTACACCCTATAAGCTTCAGAGAATGTCTGTGCCCTAAAATGGAATTGTTAATGCACGAGGGCATGGGGTGTGATACTCACTTCTAAAAAGATGACTTTACTCATTTGTCTGTCACTAAAGAAGATTTTAGGGTTTTCAGTAAATGTCACTCACCTTTCCTTGGAGTTTTTAGATACTGAGGCCAGTTGGGAAAAAAAAAAAAAAAAAAAAAAAAAAAGATTGGTATTTTGAATGGGACTAGAGGCAAATGCTCCTGCATTGTTTTACGCCTTTAGCCTCTACCAGGCTGCAAAACGTCCCTCAGTGCTCTGGAAATGACAATGACTCATTTCACTGCAAGAGCATTAACATCACTATAAAGCATTTTTAATTTTAATGTGGGACGGTAGAATCAGAGACTCGGAGGAGATGTTAAAAACCTGTCCAGTTTCACCCTCTCGATTCAGAGATAAGGAAACTGGAAAACCCAGTTTGGAAAATAAAACGTCTAAAATTATGGTGCTTGCTCCCAACTAGTTATTGTAATAACACTTGGGAACATAACTGATTCCTTCTCTCCTTCTCTCCGCTCTTC
>NW_006794649.1:172661-183181 GCF_000442215.2 Lipotes vexillifer
GCTCTTCCTCCCCCACGCTCCTTCCTTCCTTCCTTTTCTTCTTTTTAAACCTTCCTATAAATTATCCTTTCACACACTTTACATCAGCATCCCTGACCCGAGGTGCGAGTTAGAATCATGTAGGGAACTTTTCTAGATAATAAGCTCACCAGGGACTAGTACTTAAATGCCCCCCAGGTGACAGTGACCCACGACAGGCAGGTTGACCCTCGTGTTTCAGCGAAGGGGCTGCTCAAGACCCCTGGATCCCAGTGCGAATGCGCCTGGCGGGGGCACCTCGGTGCTAAGTCCACTGGCTGGTCCACTGGCTACTTGGCTTGCCCGACAGCTGATGTAGGGTTTCCCCTTCCCATCAGAACCCACCGCCGCCCACTCACCACCACAAGTGGGAAACTGGGCAACATTTCGAGAACTCTTTTGTAGCCAACGTCACCAAATCCTTCTGTCAGTTTCTTCCCAAGTCCTTTAAAATCTGACTGTTCTCATTATAACCCCCAACCATCACCTCATGTCCACACCGTAGGAACGGCTCACTAGGTACTTTCTGTCCCTAAACGTTATGATGGCTTCTAAAAAATGTTTAAAATAGAATTACCATAGGACAAAGCAATTCCACCTCTAGGTGTCCCCCCAAGAATTAAAGCCAGGCCCTCGGTGCCCTCGGGCTGTGCCAGCCCAGGTGAGACAGCACCCCGAGTGCCACGTGCTGTCCAGAGGTGGACGGCAGCCTCTGAGTCAGCCTCAGGTTCCTGCTGCCACGGAGATGGAAACGTGGCCTCAGGATGCATAGGTCTTATGTTTTGGCAGGTCCCCCTCACTCTAAAAGCCTGTCACAGAAAAGAACTGGTGCCATAGACACAATTGTGATGCTGAAAAATCTTAGACCCGGCACAAATGCAGGTGAGCTATCGTCAAAGTCTCATGAAACAGAAGTCAAATGAGTCATCCATTCATGTGGAAGCTTCACAGAGTGAAACAAAAAATAACGCATGCTTATTCCAATGACATAGCCAGTATTCCTTCTAAATAAACAGTAAAAATAATTTTATTGGCCTGTTTCCAAGTAGAGAAAGGCCTGGTTAGACTGGCAAGTTAGAAATAAATTTCTAACTCAATCATAGTGGATAATATACTGTCATTCTTTTAGGACTATACCTGGTTTCATAATTTTACGTTGAAAAGCAAACTTTTTTTGGTTCCAATTTCCTTTAAAAGAAAGCGCAGCTTTACACAAAAGGACTCCTGTGATTTTCAATATTATTCTTTGAGCCAGTCAAATGAGCAACAGATTCACTGGCTAAAGATCAGATATAAATTAAGAAAAATTCGAACTTAAATAGAAATCATGCTTATGATCCATAAGACAACCTCTGTGCGGTCACAGCAGATGGCCATCAGAAGCTGAGAAGGCAGCTGGAAGTCTTTGAGGCTGGGGAATAACCATGTTAAGCGCAGGACCAGGAACCCAGAGCCACGGAGAGGGTGTCTTTTCTCAGTTACATTCCATGTGGATTTCATTCAGCCTTTTGATGCTGAATTTATCCAGCACTCCCCATTTCTAAAGGAGCATGTGCCCTGTTTCATGTAAGCCCAACTCCCTGTCAAATGGTGATGGCCAAATCCAGCTCCAGCTTCACTGTGTCTGTGGCAGCATACAGATAAAATTTCCACGTGATTTCAACGAGTGCCGGGGAAAACAGAATGTGATAGTAACTCGGAGCTCCCTTGGAAGCAAGCATATAGTTGCACTCAGCACCCAAGCCACGTGGAGCTGGGCTTGCCTGGAGAAACCAGCTGTTTTATGTCAAGTAACAGAGTTACCTGAGAAAAACGCAAATACAAAAGCTTTTCCCTCCCTTAGATTGACTTAGGGTTTCGTGACGAAGGAGGGAAGGAGAGATGTGTCATTCTACATGTGCGGACAGGTCTCAATTATGTTAATGCAGCTTTGCTGATTAATAATATTAATTATGTAAATAACTGCCTTAATGACTAATCTGTGATGATCTGGAGCCAACTGTGTTCTCATCTAGATCTTCCATAATATTTACAAACCGCTATTTAAAAAAATTTCACTGCATCTTACTTAGTTCTCATTAGGACCCCCTAAAGTCAAATGTATACTTAAAACATTTTGCGGGGAGGGTCACTGGTGACGGACGTGCACGTCGCCCCCGCCCGGAACGCCCGTCTGCTCTGTGCCGCACTGGTGTGTACTCTACCTAGATCCTCCTTGGCCGGCCCTGGAAAGCTGATGCCCGGCTGGGCCAGGTCCCCGCCCTCTTCCTCTGCAAAGAGAGAAACAAAGTCACTTTTCAGTATGTTGCTGGTGTGGCCCGCGTAAGCACAACGCATCCCCTACACGCCCCCTGCGACGCTCAGGCACGAGCCATGCTTTCCGGCTTACGCCACTGCTCGGAGCTGGCGTTTGGGGCCGAAGCCCATGAACCACCAGCTTTTCTGACAACAGTCCTACGGTCGCAGGTGCACGTTTGCCCCACAGAGGCGCCGCTTAGGTCGCCGTGCAAGGGATTCACGGCTGCTCCTTGGTTTCCTGCAGACTTTGTAGACTTTGTCTGCATGTGAACTGGATTCTGTAAACTCGGCTGCACGATCGTCTCCCGGCTGGTCAGTCCCCTGTGAGCCCTACATGGTCCTGAGCACGACTCCTCTGACGTCTGGAAAGTCTTGTACTACCTGAGCCCTCATCTGGCAAAATTCGAAGCCTGCAGTTACTGTTCTCATCTTAATACTCGTTAACCTTAGGTCAATTTTGTCCACATCTCATTTCCTTCTGTTGTGACAACAGGTCACCGGCATTGATTTTCGATTGCTGGGTCTGTGATTAGTGAAGACGCAGACACGGCATTCTTAGAGGGACACATCGTGCGGCTGTACAAGGTCTCGGGTGTCACCTCGCTCTGGTCCTCCTTACCCAGATGAGGCAGCAAAGCCAAAGAGACAAAAGGCCTGGGCTCTGTGTCCAGCCGGCCCTGGGGAGCTGGACACAGACACATCAGCGGCCTTCTGTCCCGGGCTCCGCTCGGCGAACCAGGCGCCTTGGTCTGGGGGCTGCTCTGGGCCCCATGAGTGCTGCCAGGCAGCTTAGATCTGCTGATGCCCAGGGACTGTCCGCCCCGCAATGAGCGGAGAGCAGGGGGGGCAGACAGTAGGTCTCCATACAGAGACAGGGAGTTTCAGATAAGCTTCATATATGTGCCATCATTTGGGTGTGTAGTCCGTAAATATCATTCTAAGTATAATTACATACTCAGACGTGCGTTCACGCAGGCTTCCAACATTCACGAATAAGCTTTGGGCAAATAGGACATCCTTCCTGCAATCCTAAATACAGTTACCATGTTATAGTCGCGGGGGGCTTCGTTTTAGGACATTGTGATCAGCCCACTGACATTTTCACCATTTTCAAGTCAGCAAATAGGCACCTTCCACTTTCAGTAAGTTTACAGGACATTAAAGAAAGAAAGGTAGGGTTATTTTTAGTGAGGTGGGTGGACCTAGAGTCTGTCCTACAGAGTGAAGTAAGTCAGAAAGAGAAAAACAAATAGCATATGCTAACACATACATATGGAATCCAAAAAAAAAAAAAAAGGTTCTGAAGAACCTACGGGCAGGACAGGAGTAAAGACGCAGACGCAGAGAATGGACTTGAGGACACGGGGACGGGGAAGCGGAAGCTGGGATGAAGTGAGAGAGTGGCATGGACATATATACACTACCAAATATAAAATAGATAGCTGGGGGGAAGCAGCCGCATAGCACAGGGAGATCAGCTCGGTGCTGTGTGACCACCTAGAGGGGTGGGATAGGGAGGGTGGGAGGGAGACGCAAGAGGCAGGAGATATGGGGATGTATGTATACGTATAGCTGATTCACTTTGTTATACAGCAGAAACTAACACACCATTGTAAAGCAATTCTACTCCAATAAAGATGTTAAAAAAAAAAAAAAAGAAAGAAAGGTAGGGGGTTTGGCCATGAAAGATGCTGTGGAGCTGTGGAATTTACCACGTCTCAGGTAAACTGTGGTGGAATTTCATCTTATGGGGTCTCACAGGCACTGCTTTTAAAATATATACAATATACATGAATATACATGTATATATGTCTAATAAATGTCTGTCTGAACTGTGGTAAGCATTTTGGAGAGAGCCTATTCGAATGCATTCACATAATTCAGCTGCGCCCCGCTTTTGACGGCTAAGAGTACTTCTTGCACGTCTGAAGTCTTGTTTTACTGCCAATAAGCCATCGATGACAAAGCTGGCTGGTCGGGGGACCGCATTCAGGGTAATACAAAACTAAAGATGCCGTGTTTCATTTGTTTAGAAGCATAAATAAATGCAATAGGATGCGCAGTGCTAATTAAATACGGTTGCCACGGAGACTGCGTTCACGTGGTCAGCATTATTAGCTTGAAGACCGTCTACGTTAGGTGGGGGTAGGAGAGAATTAGGAGAATAAACCGAAACAGTGAACCTTCAATTTCGATCCCATTTGTTCTCCTTGAACACACACACACACACACACACACACACACACACACACACACACAGAGAAACAAAGGGACAAGCTTTACCAGTATGAATCTGAACTGAGCAGCTGACATCACACAGTGGAACCGCGAGCACGCGCTGAACTGACAAAGACGCCCAGTGGACGCAGACAGAGCCCAGCGCAGCGCAATCAACCGGCGGCAGCTTCACAAAAGGGCGGAGTCCCATTATCCCGAGAACGAGACTCCAAGGACGCCTCCTGAGGCCGTGTGGAGGCCAGCCCTGGATCGTGAGGGTGGACGCCACCAGCTGCATATTCCCCCTCCGCTTGTCCTTTCTCAGATCAGATAAAGTGAGGCCTCAGAGCGGCTACACTTAGGGAAAACCTTTCAGTCAAACACATGGAATGTGGGTTAAGGGCAAATGCATTAGACGTTTCTGTTTCTGGTTTTACCTCTTAGCCACGTGAGCCTCATTCAAAGCGTGTGTTGGTGTCATTAGTGGCCGTGATCCTGCCTTATCCAACCAGCTTTGTCTTTGCAGCTCACATTTTGTGTATCCGCCCGTTACCTACTCACAGCCCAGAGCACTCATCTGGGCACCGTCCTGTTCACATGCACAGACGGGGCCTACGGGCCGGTCACCCAACATCCTGTGTCCGCAGCGGGACGAGAACGTCCGAGGTGACCGGCGAAGGAAGCACGTAGGGTGCAGGGCACGTCTCCTCTGATACCTCTCGGTCCCCAAAGCTGCCCCTGCCAGGCTTACAGAGATGTGCCAACACGGGTTCTTCCCGATTCCAGTCTCTGACCCAGCTTGCACCAAGGAGAGGAAGCATCTCTCCTGCCAATGCTGCACAGACAAGCGGCGGGACCAGGGAGCAGCCCGGCTGGAGCAATGGGCCGGCAGCTCGGGGCTGCGCGTGAGACCCCCGGGGACTGCGACACCTCCCCGGCCACACGAGCACACCACAGCCTGGGGGGAGGGGGAGGGCAGCCACCGTGCAGATCACACATGTGAGATTAATCACGCTGTAAAATGAGGAGCGCCTGCATTGGACACCATGTTCACATTTCAGCATGTTTTCTTTGCAAAAATAGAAATGTGCCACAGACTGAAAACGTTTGGAAATCATCCACAGACACGTCTAAGTGCATCTAGTGAGTTCTGGTCTTCACTAGAGGATAGGCCCTTCGCTGTTAGGGCTCTGGACCCTCCTCCCTGCACACTGGGTGCTGACAATACCTTCCAGATGAGTTCACCTTACGGATTAATCGTCTTATTTACCAAGTCACTAACACATGACCTAGCGATTCGATAACACCTCTGGGTGAATTGCAAGCAGGTCTTTTTGTGGTTCTGGGCCACGGTGCTTCTTAAAGGTCAACGCCTAATTCCACGCGTGCACCGAACTTCTCCCAGATGAAATCCAGGGGAGGGGGATCAAACGCGGCTGGTGGAGCTACCACCACGGAAGCACCACGCGGGCCCGTCTCTGAAACAGCCTGCACACGTCAGACAGTCGCCACCGTCGTCCCCTGCACCTGGGAGCTGAGGAAGTTATCCAAGAGAATCCGACAACCCAGAGCGTGGCCATCGTCTCAGAGGACGACCGGTTTCTGCCGCCTCTTCTCACGGACGCACCGCTCACGCCCCCTCAAGGGGGACGGGGTCAGCTCGGGGTGTCCTCACGGTCAGACCTCACATGCACGTTCCAGGTGGGTGCGGCATCCACACTGTGCAATGAGGACCAGAGAGGTGGGCGTGTCACCTGGGGAAGAGAGACACTGGATGCGGGGGGCCCTGCTGGGACAGAAACGAGAGCCGTGGGTACAAGAGCCCACAGCGGGCACGGAGACAAGGAGGCCGGGATCTGAGGTCCTGACAAGCAAAGGCCCCACCTCAATGCAGACCAAAGTCGGGTCCCGAGTAAAGAACCCCCCAGAGAGGGTCAGAGCCAAGTGTGCTGGCAGCACCGTGTCAGAACAAGATCTGGCTTCACTGCGCTGCACGTGTGCCCGTGGGAGTGTCTCCTGCTTCCCCGAGAGGGTCCTTCAGGAAGCGACGGGCCGAGCACCTAACACAGCCCCTGCCCCTCCCCCGCCTTCCTCTCATCCTCCCACTGGATACGATCCAGGACTCGGCCCCTTTGCCAATCTCGGGAAGTGAGGGCTGGCATCGGGACCACCAGGCAGCACTGCTGGGTCTGCTTCCCAGCTGGCTTTTGGCCATTTGGCCAGACTTTGGTGAAGCCGAGAAGAAAAGCGATATGTACGATAATTTGTGTGCACGTTTGCAAATCCTCAGGCCTCCATTCCCTCTCTTCATTGACCCAACCGACCGCTCCGCAGTTATGGCACGAAGGCTCCTCTGCCCTGATGGATGCAGAAGTCGAGGCCCGGGAGCTTCCGTGCCTTCCCTGACGTCACGTTAGGGGCAGATTCCCGGAGGCTGAGCCTGTCCTGATGGAAGCTCCGGCTCTTTCACCACGCTGTCTGGGGGCATCTGTTTGGAGGCGTCAGCAACATGACCCTTCATTTCTTAAAGCCCTGACCCACGAACACCCCGCTGCCAGGCTCAGAAAAGAGCAGAGAGAACACACACTTCCAGTCTTTGGGCTTCTAAACCCTCTTAAGCACAAGTACAAATTATACCTTTTGAGGGGGAAAGTTGTCTCTGAATCATGCCCACTTGGAAGCTATATTAAGAAAGCGTTAGAAGGAAAAACAATGTTTATACATGAAAAGGGAAATTGCTCATAGGAAAATACGGGATTTCTTGGTGTAAAGGAATACAATACCGTTACTACTCATAAACACCAAGAAAATGAAATGATACGCTTTGTCCACCGTGCCCGGGACTTGGCAGCATGTCTTGCTCCAAACGGTGTTTTTACTTATGCGCTTAACCAGTTTTTCCCCACTGTGTCCCTGTGGGCAGTGAGGGGGCAGAGACCATTGTCCTTGTGGACACAGTGGCCACAGGCCTGGAGCAGAGAAGCGATTCACCCACAGTCCCCAGCAGAATCGTGATTTCTGATGGAAATTTTCAGTACCACATCCTTGTTTTTTTTTTTTGTCAAATGATGTCTACACAGAACTCCAAATATAAGAAAGGATGCTATGGGTGCAGTCTGGGAGCACTGGGTTAAGAAGGGGATGTGGTGGGGTGTCTGCCCCCTTTTCTTCTCTTGCAGCCTTCGGAGCTTCTCTGCAGAACCCAGAGCAGCCGGGACACACGGCCGCCCAGGGAGACCACAGGGGTGAGTGACTCTCACTTCTTTTCATTGCTAGGATAATACCTTTTGAGCTGAGGGTAGTAGCATGTGAAGCTTTTTTTTTTTTTTTTTAAACCACATGGACTACCGCCAAACCTATACAATTTTTTCCATATTTCTTTGCTGCTTTAGTCCATAGCAGGGTTTTTAAAAAAATTAATTAATTAATTAATTAATTAATTTTTGGCTGTGTTGGGTCTTCGTTTCTGTGCGAGGGCTTTCTCCAGTTGCGGCGAGGGGGGCCACTCTTCATCGCGGTGGGCGGGCCTCTCACTGCCGTGGCCTCTCTTGTTGCGGAGCACAGGCTCCGGACGCGCAGGCTCAGTAGTTGTGGCTCATGGGCGTAGTTGCTACACGGCATGTGGGATTCTCCCGGACCAGGGCTCGAACCCGTGTCCCCCGCATTGGCAGGCAGACTCCCAACCACTGCGCCACCAGGGAAGCCCCACATGTGAAGCTTTTGCCGCTGAATCTAGGTTCCAAAGTCTGACTGATGTTACCAACAACCCTCCACCATGCCCACCCTGAGTCCAGCTGCATCTCTGGGTCCCTCTGACAGTCATTTCTTTCCCGTTCCCTTCCCCCCAGGCCCAGGGGACCGGTCCGGCTCAACCCACATGGGCTCCACACACTCGGCCTCTTTTCCAGCCTCACTTCACCTGATCCATCTGGTCTACCCGCTCACTTCAAGTTCACTCACACCTCCGATCCTGCCTAGATCCTCTGCCAACTAAAGAAGGTCACTCGCACTGGGCTCTACAAGGACTGAGCCACAAGCCACCGCAGGCGCTGACCTTCAACCCACCGTGAGAGGAGTCCAGGGTGGAGACCAGGAAGGAGGCGCTCTGTGCTCTGGGAAAACTCGTGAACAGGCCTTCACATAGTTAGGTATTTTCAGGAGATGTTACGAAGCCAAGTTCTCGCACCTCCCCATACTCAGAAAAGTGCTAAGGCCATTAACTAAGGCATGTGCTCCTGTGACCAGCAGAACCTTCCAGCCAGCTGTGTGCTTGGCTGCACGCACCCTTCGCCTGAATCACACATGTGCTCACCTCCCCCACCTCTGGGGAGCAGGTCCTCAGAGCCACCGGGAGGCTGTCTCCGGCTGATCGTCCCCAGTAAGTCCCCAAATAACCCTGAACTCACAGCTCTCAGGTGGTGCGTTATTTCCCAGTCTCCACCTCCGACCTCTCCTCAGTTAAAAATTTTGCTTGTGGGGCTTCCCTGGTGGCGCAGTGGTTGAGAGTCCGCCTGCCAATGAACGGGGCAAGGGGTCCACCTCCGACCTCTCCTCAGTTAAAAATTTTGCTTGTGGGGCTTCCCTGGTGGCGCAGTGGTTGAGAGTCCGCCTGCCAATGCAGGGGACACGGGTTTGAGCCCTGGTCTGGGAAGATCCCACATGCCGTGGAGCGGCTGGGCCCGTGAGCCACAGCTACTGAGCCTGCGCGTCTGGGGCCTGTGCTCCGCAACAAGAGAGGCCGCGACAGTGAGAGGCCCGCGCACCGCGATGAAGAGTGGCCCCTGCTTGCCGCAACTAGAGAAAGCCCTCGCACAGAAACGAAGACCCAATGCAGCCAAAAATAAATAAGTTAATTAATTTAAAAAAATTTTGCTTGTGAAAATGTCTCCTGACTGTGTGACTGGTTGGAAACTCCTCCCGGTGGATAGAAAGGTCACAGGACACGGAGCCACGGAGTCAGGGTGACGACCACGGGTGGAGTGACTGAACCTCCAGGTGTGACACCCGGCAGCTACTTCTGGACGCGCCCAGGAGATACTCTGCAAAGTCAGTTCGTGGAAAAGCCACCCACAAAGTTCGGCGATCTGGCAGTTCGCCCAATTTCTAGATTCTTCTCCGTCTTTAAAAGTTTACTCTGCAGAAAGCACTCAAGTCCCCATTTCAGCCGTTTCCCTAACGACAGGACTTGAAGCTGCTCAAATTAAGGGTCCATCTCTGCTCCTCGAGGATAAAGACACTGATTAGTGCGACCGTCCCTCCTCACAGCTGTGCCTGCAGCCTGCATCCAGCCCCCCCCAGGACCGTTGCTAACGGCTTTCCTTGGAAACACATAAAAATGCTCATAATTTTATTTTGGACCAAAGATCAAGTCTCCGAAGAAGCTGCCCGAAAGTCTGCAGAATTTTCACTCATAGTCAAGTGTCACTCAGGTGAGAGGAAAACCTGGGGTCACAAGAGGGAACAGCGGAAGCCCCGATGGCGGGTGTCAGGGTTCACACCCCTCGGACCCAGGCAGGGCAGTGGCGTCCCTTGTTTGCGAACTTTGAGGCCCTCACCACGCATTCAAGCAAATCACAAAATCGTCTTCCACAGGAATTCACGTGCGACTAAGGGCAGCGCACACTTCACTCTGAATTCCTCTGGACTCGGACACGAGAGGAAAACACGGTGAAGTAAAAAGCAGACTTTCTTATGTAAGGAAGAAAGCTTCAGAATGAGACGCACCTGTCTGCTGTTAAACTTGAACATTCGTCACTTCAAAAGTGACGTTAGGGCTTCCCTGGTGGCGCAGTGGTTGAGAGTCCGCCTGCCGATACGGGGGACGCGGGTTCGTGCCCCGGTCCGGGAAGATCCCACGTGCCGCGGAGCGGCTGGGCCCGTGAGCCGTGGCTGCTGTGCCCGCGCGTCCGGAGCCTGTGCTCCGCAACGGGAGAGGCCACAACAGTGAGAGGCCCGCGTACCGCAAAAAAAAAAAAAAAAAAAAAAAA
>NW_006794649.1:183225-261228 GCF_000442215.2 Lipotes vexillifer
ATATGTTTTAATCTAAATTCCAAATGAATGTAGTGTCAAATCCTCTGCACTACCATCTGTATTTAATAAGGTTTTACACCTAAGTTTGCTGGGAGATGTGTCCACCACGTTTAAACTGGAAATACAGTTTTAAGGACAGAGTAAAGGGCATTTTACAAAGCTTAGAAAAAGCTGTCCTTTGCAGCCTGAGCTGCTGCTGCCAGACCCTGGGTTAGGTAACCACCTCAAAGAAGGAAGTGAACGATGCTGACACCAGACACTTTCTTTATCTCTGACACCAGACACCTTCTTTATCTCTGACGGGTGGTTTTCTGCTGGTTCATCAGAAGTCCCTGGGTAGGGCAGCCAGAGGACATCCAGGCATTTGAATTTCAGACAAACAAAGAATAATATTGAAGTATATCCCAAGTGGTATCTGTTGTGTATCTGAAATTCAAACTTACCAGGTCATCCTGGATCTTTATTTGCTAAATCCTGCCTCGATGCCCTGGGGGCTTTGAGAAGAATGCAGATGCTCTGGCCTCAATCCTGGAGGTTCTGGGTCCGGAGGTGCTGGGTGGTCCGGGGTCAGTTCACCTCACTCCAGAGGAGACTTTATCGTGCAGCCGGGTTGAGAACAGCCAACTTCACAGAACGAACAAAAGCGATGTATTCAAGGCCCCCATTCCACCCTCCCACCTCCAGCTAGGAACAGGAGGCCTGACCGCCCTGCGCCCACAGGGTCCAGGTGGCTGCCGTCCTTGGCCGCTGGGTGGCCCAGCGCCGCCCTACTCCCCGCAGGCACCTTCCGGAGATGCTGACTTCATACCAAGACTGGGAGTGGGATTCTCTGCCTGGAAAACTCTCTCCCACTTTCTTTGTGATACCACCTACTTTCTGGAGAGGAGTTTTCCAGCATTTTAACGTTATAAAAAGCCACAATGTTGGGCCTCCCTGGTGGCACGGTGGTTGGGAGTCCGCCTGCCAATGCAGGGGATACGGGTTCGTGCCCCGGTCCGGGAGGATCCCACATGCCGCGGAGCGGCTGGGCCCGTGAGCCATGGGCGCTGAGCTTGCGCGTCCGGCAACGGGAAAGGCCACGACAGTGGGAGGCCCACATATCGCAAAAAAAAAAAAAAAAAAAAAAAAAAGATGCTTCATGACAAGGCCTCCTTCTTTTCAAGAGCAGGAAAAAAAAAAAAAAAAAAGCCACAATGTTAACTTTTAAACACTCTAAATTCTTTGTTTTAATAGATCTTTATTGGAGTATAACTGTTTCACAATACTGTGTTAGTTTCCGTCGTACTCTAAATTCTTCATCTGACGTATCATCTTAATTTTCTACACTTGATGAATTTCCGGCATCTCCTGGCTCCTTCCAGAGACGTCCACCCGAGTGGGAGGGGCTTTGATGACCCAGGAGTAATGAGAGCTCCAGTGATTTTGTGTCTTTTCCTGGATTTTGTGCAAGTGACTCGAGGGTAAGTAGTGACGCTCCATTTTTTCCCCCCTCTAACAAAATTGGCAAGCCTTGACTTTCAAATATCCAATTAAAGCAGAATGGTTAAATAAATTACGGAACAATCATAGCATGGAATGTTAGAGAGCTTTTAGCCATTTTAGAAATTCCCGATGTAATGCTGAGTGAGACAGCCGAGATGCAAACTCTGAGTGCTTCACGATCCTCGTCTGCTCTGGAAAAAAGACGGGGGCCGTCAAGATGTCAAGAGCGACTGTCTGCAGTTGGAGGGATTATGGCCACGCTTTATTCTTCTCTTTAAACTTTTCGTGCTTTCCAGATTTTCTTCAACAGGCCTGTGTGCGCTTTATAAATAAAAAGGGGATTATAAAAACACTTGGTGTTCAGCAGTCTCCAGTAAAACCAACATCTGTTTTCTCCTTTGCTGAAATTAGATGGCCCGGTTCCCAAGTCCACCTTCTTTCCTATTCCGCGTGTGGGCATTAACCGCTCCTCTGCTTGCAGAGCCGTGCGGCCCCTCCAGGCTTAGGTGGGCGTGGGATTAGGATCCGTCTTTGGGAAAGTGACGGGGATAAAATGTGTCCTCGGCATTTTTACTTTCACTGTCTTTCTCGGGTGTTCATGTGCCCGCTCTCCTTTCTCAGTTCCTCTTTAAGACACTCCTTTTCCTGCATCAAAATCTGGGCTCAGAAAATAACTGTGCTAAACTCATTCCCAGTAAAGTGCAAAGGGCCCCCATCAGCCTTCTTGAACGCGGCCTCTGCGTCCAGGGACTGTCTGTGCCCAGAGGGGCGGGGCCTGCTGTGGACACCACCACGCAGGGGGGTTTCACCCTGCGGATCACAGCAGGGAAGGAGGGCCTGGGCCGTCCACCAGCCCCGCTGCGGCCATGCCGGGACCCTGAAGGGCATTCTGTGGTTGAACCTGCTTCATCATGGGTTCGTCCTACAGTGATTAAAATTCCTTTCAAAAGATATCATTTAACAGCAAGGACCTGCTATGCAGCACAGGGAACTATATTCAATATCCTGTAATAAACCATAATGGAAAAGTATCTGAAAAAGAATGTATATAGATAGATATAGATAAGAGATATATATAACTGCATCACTTTGCTGTACACCTGAAACTAAAACAACACTGTAAATCAACTATAGTTCAATTAAAAGAAAAAAGAAAAAAAAGATATCATTTATTTGTTTTTGGCAGTGCTGCACAGCATGAGGAACTTCCCCGACCAGGGATGGAACCCGGGCTCCCTGCATTGGAAGCGCGTTGTCTTAACCACTGGACCACCAGGGAAATCCAAGCCGTCATTTAAAAGGTAGCATTTTCACATTTGCTGTTTCACTGGACCTAGCGCTTCCTGGAAGGGGACTTGAGAGGGATTATCTGAGGGGAGTGGTCCAGGGGCGGCTCTCCCCCGCCCCCCGTGTGAACGACGCTGTCCCACACCTGCCCACACTCAGCCCCTGAAATCCCCCCCACCCTTACTTCCACCCCACATCTGCCTGCTGACACCAAGTGCTGGCACTGTGACTCTGAGACGGGACCCACACCCTCCAGGGGCCCACAGTCTGGCAGGAAAATTACATGAAACGGTGATCGCAGGGCCCAGAAAGGAAGGGCAGGAACAGGTCTTCGCGTGGACGAGTGCCATCCATGTGACTCCATAGGGCACCTAATTTAAAAATACATTTTTAACTCCAGTCACTCCGGAGTTAGATGTGTCATGTTCAGCTGTTACACAGACTTGAATAAACTCAATTATGGACAGAATTCATCATATTAGTCTATATATTAAAATATTTCCTAGCCAAAATGTTATGCTGATTCTTAACTTTCTAAAAGAAAGAAGCTTTGGAAATTTGATTTGTGGTGGCTTGTTTCAGACCCTGAATCTTTGTAAACACCCACTTTCAGTGCCCCTTCGCCGTAAAACTGAATTTTGATCTATATCCCCAGGCCTGCCATTAGTCATTTATTCCTCTTTGGATATTAATCAAAGTGAATCACATTTGTTAGAAAATGACAGATGAACCCGGTTACCATTATGCATCGACAAGTCACGTCCAAGGCATCACTCTTCTGTTTTTGAAATACATCACACGGCAAGTTTACTCGCAGGAAACCAAATAAGTACAAGGTTTCACGGCAGCACCTGGATTGCAGTGCATTTTTAAAGCCCTCGAATTCCAGATCGAGTCTGGTTTAACAAATGATGTGGTCCTTGACCTGAAACCCAACCAGAAGTGGCACCCCCATATCGCTTCCATCTCCGAAATGGCTCGTCTCCTGGGTCAGCTGGTGACATTCAGAGAGTGGAGACGCCAGCTTTCCCATCTGTTGGTGCTTCAGGAGATTAGCAGCGGCAGGACTCATGCATTTTAGCATTTTAATGTCGTGTTTGTGACACAAGTGTGTGGTTCTCAACCTCCTGGTTCACTGGCAGTGAATCTGTCTCCAGCAATTTGTGTTTTCTATTATGAAAAACCCTGGCAATTTCACCCCACTTGGCAGGAAGCGCTTCGCTGGCTCAGAGCTGGAAGAGCCAGAAGCGATGGCTGACGGGGACCGATCGGAGGTGCGGGGCCCGCGAGGAGAGTGGCATAGGGGTCCCTGTTCCTGGGGACACGGCATGCGTCAGCTTGCACGGGGACGCAGAGCAGACAGCCTCCCCCCAGGACCTTCCCCTCTCCAGGCAGGACCACTCTCAAAGCTGCTGGGAACACAGTGGACTCCATCCACCTGATGGTGTTGCCGTCCTTTCTAAATCACAGGGACCGGCCATCACCCAGCTCTGAGCTGAGAGTCCCAACCTGGTCCCGAGCACATTTCCTTCCACCTGCCTGGGCACTGCCTTTTACAAACGCCAGGGGAGCCCAGGACGCTTAGCGGAATATTTGTCACTAATACACCTTCACCTTGGACTTCTCCATGGAAATCCGAAGGGCTCTTGTGGGACACTGCTCATTTGTCCCTTCCCTTCCAGCGTGAAAGCTGAGCCACACCGGGAGGTCTGGCCAGAGTACACGGCCTGGTACCGAGGGCCTGGGTAGGGCTGGAGTCTGGAAGAACACGAGACCCTGAAGACAGGCACTGCCTGCTTATTGGTTTTCTGAGACCCACCTGAGCCCTTCAGAGGCTCACCCTGTCCTCCACCTGTAAGAGGGGCTGAGTGCCAGACCGCACCCAGCCCTGGCGGCTGAGCTTGTGTGTCTCCAGGAGGCCCAGCGTGGTGCCCGCCCCCAGCCATGCTCACACGCCCTGAGCTCGGGACACCCAGCTTCCCCCACATCTCACTGGCTGTCTCCACCGGGAGACTGTTTGCTCCTTGATCACATTCCTGAAATCTGTGCTTTCCTGCTTCTCCTTCCCACGTAGGGCATCACGGCTGGTCCATTCTAAACTGGTCTCCCGGGAACTTGGCAGACGCACAGCTGCCTTCAAACACACTTTCTGCATGGGAATGACAGCTGAGTCCTGCCTGAGTTCTAAGGTGGAAAAACTAGAGAAAACCTGCAACTCATTAACCGTGTTTACAGTATACAGCAGGGTCTGGCTAATCAACCCGATCTAAATTATACTGAAAAAGCTTATCATAATTATCTAGCAAGATGAGAGAAAAAGATGAGACAAAAATACATTTTTTTCTTACAGAAAAATAACAGGGCAGCTGCATTAAAATCATCCCAATTTTCCAAGTCATTTCTGAAACCACTTGTCAAGGTGAACTCAGCATCCACACAGTTCTCTGAGGCTCCGTGAAAGAGACCGTGGAAACGCCTGATGTTAATGGATAATTTTCACCCTCAATTTATTCATTCTCATCGAAATTGAAGACAACGCCTCCTTACTGACATGGCAGCCACGGTGGCAAAACAAAGTTTCTGCAGGGCAGATGTCAGCGAGACAAAAGGGCGGGGAAGTCAGGGTGGAAGGTGTGGTGAATTGTTAAGGGGACAAATCAGTGTTCCGTTGCCAGAAGATTTCGATACAGCCTGATGACTCAGTTTGAGAGGAAATGAAAGCATCTCAGAAACCATAAAATGATCTATCGTTGTCCCCGTTCCTCATATATTTATGGCCAGTTAGGTCTGGTTTAATTTTTCATGGAGCTCCCACAAGCGTTTATGCACTAACAGCATGAATGTTTTCGTATCAGATGCTACAGCCATTTGGAAGAGAAATGCCCTCCCAGCTTATAGCTGGGGTCTCTATTCGCTGCACTGGCTGGAGTGAGCAGGAAGAACCCTGATGCTTCCAAATCAATCTGAACCCCCTTTGAGTTTCTGGATCGGAGTTCTGGACTATCACTGATGATAAAGAATTAACGCCCCATGAAGGACACCTGGGGTCATTGGGATTTCTAGGGACAGAACCTTCCACTGTAGGTCTAAGCCACTAGGTCTAGAATTGTCCTTCTTTTCAAGTATTTCTGGGCAGTAAGGATCTAAGGAACTCATGTTAGCATCTTAAACGAATCACCACTGGGGCTTCCCTGGTGGCGCAGTGGTCGGGAGTCCACCTGCCGATGCAGGGGACGCGGCTTCGTGCCCCGGTCCGGGAGGATCCCACATGCCTTTTTTCTAAATCAAATCAGAAATGTTGAATTCTAGAACTCAAGACCTTTTATCCTGCTGGACCAGAGCAATGATACTGGTCTGATTGCTGAAGAGGTCTCCAAAAACTACACCAGTCCACACTGTAATAATCTCAGAAATCCATGGAGACCGTCAGGGTCTTCCCGCTGTCTGGTCTCTCTGCACCTCCTCAATGGGGCCAAGCCTCTTCTCTCATCTTCATCCCGCTGCCCCCTCTCCACACCATGGCAGCTTCGCGGTGGGCACCATGTCTTGATCCCATGTCATGCCACACCCGCAGCCAGGCATATAGGACTCCCATCTTTGTATAAAAAAGGAGTTTGATTACTACCTATCGCTACTGCTATTTTTGAATCGAATAGATCCTAATCAGCCAGGAATCTTGAGCAAAGGACAGTTTCCAGATGCTCACAGACCACCCCTTGTTCCACGATGGTCCTGGAAACGTGGTCCCTGCCTTGTCTTTCTTCTCCCTGGAGAAGCCCCAGCAGATCCACCTGTGAGCCCTCTTCCCAGAGCTGAGCCTCTAGGAGCAGTCAAGGTGGACCGCCAGGTCTGCATCACCTCGCGTTGCAGCTGGAAATTCTGAGATCGAGCAGCTGGCATCACCCGCGTCTAACTGGTCTCTGTCCGCTGTGGTCCCGTCCCCGCCTGGCGGAGCAGATGCTGTAGCCATACTTCACAAAGCTGGATTCCATCACTTCCTCACAGAAACCTCCTGAGATTCGCGAGGCCAGGATTCTCCAGGTCATCCAGGGACCCTCCCATCAGCCACAAACGATCTCGTCCAACTGCCCGAGGAAGGCCAAGTCCCTGCTGGTCGCTGAGCCTGCCTCTGCCCGCTGGCCGTGCACGGTGCCCTCCGGCCCCGGTGCCAGGTGCTGGACCCTCTCCAGCCCCGGGGAGGGGTCCGGGCAGGGATAGCTGCATGTGCTCCTGGACGGCCTTTCTTGGGGGCCCAAGGTGCTGCCCGCAGGCCCTCCCCTGCATCTGCTGCCTCGCCAGCTCCCGCTCCTGTGACGGGCTCAGCGTCCAGTGTGGAGATGACTGTCCCGCCGGTGGCCACGCTCTGGTGGACCGCATCCTCCACTCATTGTTCACGACAGGGACCCTGATGGCTCAGCTGCCGAAGGACGCGCTCCGGTCAGCCGTCTGTCCCCGGTTCATTGGTTTGGCGGCGGGAGTGGGGCCGGGAGCCCACACAGCAGCAGGAGATGGACGGGGACGCGGGGCCGGGCGGCCACCGCCCTGGGCCTCATCCATCAGAGTAAAGGCGGGGGGTTCAGTGAGCATGGACCCGCCTTGCTAACTGCACGTGTCTCCTACAGCTGTTGTGAGAATAACAATGATGAGAAGAATGTATACAAATCGCCTAACAAAGTAGATATTCGATAAATTCTGACTCCTATGATTTCTCTAAATTCTTTACAAAGTAATGCATTGAATTTCAACAAATGCTAAACTGTATTTCAAGTATAAACACAAAAACTAAGCATAAAGAGACAGTGGGTAGAGAAGCACAAGTGGGTACAAAGCAGGCCTGGTTGCGGGTTAGTAACAGGTAAGAACGGATCTTAACTCATCTCTGCTGTGTCCTGTCTGGGCACCAAGAAGTAGACAAAATGGCTTTTCAGGTTTTTTTTTAAAAGGAAAACCATGACTTGGGAAAGCCACTGTTCTGGATTTAAAAGTATCTTTGAGACCCACGTATTCTGAAGCACACAAGATCTGATAAAACGAACACAATTTCCCCCATGCTGTCGTGTAAGCAGATGCTAGGGTGACATCCCACCAGGGCAGGGACGGCTCTCTTCTCTGAGTGTGAGTGTGGTCATGTGCTGCCCTCCTGAGGAAGATGGACTTGATCCGGTGGATGTGCCGAGGCCCTAAGGGCCGCAGGTCAGGGGCCAGTCCCGGGAATCTCCTCCCAGCTGGTCATCCTCAACGATGGTGGAGACGTGGCCAGGTGACCGTGGCCAGGTCCACTGGGGAGGACAGCAGAGGAGGCAGCACACAGAGGTGCCCAGGATGCGTTTAATTTCTGGGCTGGCCGAGGAATCAGAGGTTTTTAAAATTCTTTTTCCAAGAGTTTAGTGCCTCAGACAATAAAATCCAACAGTCATCTAACTCTGACTTTTCCTCCTAAGATTTTTCTGTTAAAGGCTGTGCCATTGGAAGGAAAAGCGTGCTTCCTCTTTCCAGCTCAGGCCGGTGGGCGCCATGGCTGGTCGGCCATCTCTCGGTTTCGCAGGCGCGTGGCCTCACACGATGACCACGTAGGAAGTACATGAAACCCACACCCAGAGACTTTCGGAACACGCTGGTGGCTCTCTTTCATTTTTGTTGTTCTTTTATTTTGTTAACACCAGCTCTCCTATTTGGCAAATCGTTTATAAACCATCCGCTGGGCTGCCAAAGGATCAGCTGTCTGCCTGCGTATCTGCTTAAATTAACTCTCTTCCTTGGTTTAAGTTGTTTTAAAGCAAAACGTGTGTGCGTGCTGGCCCGTCCAGCACCAGGGGTGCTGCCTGGTGATGACGTGGTGCTGAACAAAAGCGAGCAAAGACTGAATTGGCCCTGGACCGTCTCCCACCTCCCGCTCTCTCCTCTTTCAGGAAAACACAGGGAAAACCTCACCAAAGTCATGTGCAGTCTCTGAAGAGCCACACCACAGAAGTCAAACCGCACCTTTGGCGACTCGGAAACCCTCACCGGCCACACGGCGTTCCTTGAATCATCAAAAGCTCAGAGGCGGAGGGGGGAGATTTAGTGCAGCTATTACTCAGTGTGCAGATTAGATGCCCGGCTGCAGGGGGTCCTCGGGAAATCACGGTCCTCGCTGGGCGCCAGAGAGAATAATCGTACTGCCGCCCAGGTTCACGTGAGGATTAAACGGATTAATACTTGGAAAACATTTAGAGTACAGACTGGGGCTTTTATTAAAAGAAAGTCAAACAGCACAACCCAGTTTAGATACGCAACTGAGGTGCCCTCACAATAAATCCTACACAATAAATCCTGCCCAAATCTTCCATCCAGAGAAAGGTTTCCACAGCGGATTCTCTTGGCCGCTATTATCACTTTATTACAAAGCAAACTGGAGCAGAGACGCGAAAATAACTAACAGCCAGCTTGGACCTTCGGGTGAGGCACAAGGAAAAACCACCGCAAAGCTGACTATTCTCTCCAGCGTAGGGCTGGCCGAACCCTCTGTATAACAGGCACGATAAGCGAGGCAGAAATCGATGACTGGCCAGAACAACACAGAGGAGGAAACTGTTACTGCTTTCAAGGCTCAACCCGCGAGGAAAGTGAACTGCACGTCACTCGCCTCCTGCTTCGGAAGCAGATCCCCGTTGAGCAGGCTTGGACCTCACCCCCTGGACGGCCCGATTCTCAGATTCCCACTTCCGATTCATCACCTGCTGCAGCACCGCAGTGGTTTAGCGCCTGGGCAGGAAGTGATCCCGACCCCACCTCTCAGGACAGAGCTTCCTCGAGCCAAGACAGGGGTCATTTCTGTCCCGAAAAGGCCCAGGGTGAGCGCTCTGCGCAGATGCAAATGATCACTCTGATGGGCTTCGTATCCGACGCGCCCTTACGATTCCCGTCTGCGTTACCTGGTGGCTGAGCGACGTTCAGGACATGCCTCCAGGCTTTTGAAATGGAACGTATTTTTAGACTCAGAGCCCCGCAGTCACCGGGTCACTGGAGGCCGTCCTGTCATCGGGACACTGTCAGGCTGGCCATCTTGGGTTCTGGGTGCTATCACTTTGTGTTATGGGGCCTGACGAGGTTGATAGATTTAATTGTTTCTGCATTATTTAGGGAGTGTTAATAAATTAATATTTCTTGGAGTTTCTGTGACATGAATCACATTTGGCTAACGCTGCACTCTGACCTTTGATTTGCTCCTCAACCTCACAACTCTTCTTAGTACCCGGCTAACGATGCGTCTTCATGAAGGACTAAGATGGAAGAACAGCTCCTCCACCAGGCAGGCCTCCTGGGTTACCAAACACAACGCTGCATGGCTCTGACATCAAGGAGCTGCCTAATTTAACCAGAGACCACGCTAATGGAGAGATGAGTATAACCAGGATGACCTCGAGAGAAAGAGTGGCCATAAATTTTGCACACCTACAGGCTCACCCAGGAAAGTGAGCTGCAGCCTTAACCTTTTGGGGAACCTTGGGTATCTTAGATGGACTTGCTGAGAAAACGGGGACGTCCATACACAGCCCTTTTTGCCTGCGTCAGGGACGATTTCCTCACAACCCTCCAACATTCGTCAGCGTCCTCTGGGGCACAAGTCCCCGAAGTAAAGGGATGGCAGCCTGTAGCCTGGAATAGGTCACAGGAAGTCACCTGATGTCCAGGAAGACGAGAAATAAGCAAAGACAGCAAATAGTCTCTTTCCTAAGAGAAATGCAAGAAAACGAACAGGTAGTTAAGGATGAAACGGAAGATATTTCACTAACAGCATTTAAGGTCCTATGAGCGACAGCTCAGATACTGTTAACAAAAATCGTTTCTTGAAATCTGAGTGCTTCACAGCGTAGGCACCTGCCTGGTTAGCCAGACTTGCAATAATTACCAGCAGATCCCACTTGGAACTAGGGCTGGAACCATCCACCCACTTCTCACAGGCCTCTTCCAGCTGTCCGACGGTGGTGGTCCCGCTGCCACCAACTTGGGTCAATTCAAATGGCCACGGAGAATTTTTTTTTTCTTTTGGCCACGGAGATTTTAACTGATGGGTTAAGACACGGTGATTATCGTAAAAGATGGCAGTTGGGGGAAAAGGAAGGTGGGCCATTTCCGAAGGTCACATTAACCCCTTGTGTACAAAGGAGGAACAGAGTTAAGCCACCCGGACAGAGGGAGACGAACAAACCCTCAAGAAAAACAAAACCTCCATGCCTCCAACCCTGAAAAATGCTTTTCTGAGTGGCCAGACCCCACTGGCTCTGTCCATGACAGCAAAAGTAGCGAGGACTCACTCCTCCCTGCTTATGACTGTTTCCAGAACCAGCTCTGTTCTCTTGGTTTGGGTTCTCATTCCATCAGGCATCGTTTTTAGTTCCCCACCTTTCAAATTCTTCTGGGCCACATCATCTCATTGTTGGTCAGCTCTGAGTCTGTGAACCCGTAATAACCCGTATGTTTAAACATGAGGAAATAAATGCCAGGGAAGTAAAGTCCTCCGAGCAGATGGGAAGGATGCTGTCTGTCTTCACCACAGGCAGGTGAACTGTGAGAAATTCGACTCTGGATCAGACAGACGCTCCAAAGATGACTGACGTGGCCCCCGAGCTCAGGCTTTAAAGCCGCCTCTCTGAGCCAGAGTTTCAACAAAAGAGCATGATTCCCCACAGTGAAGACTTAACGGGGGGAGCTCAGTCGAGTTGGGCCACGAGGGAAGGTAAAATAGAGTCAGATGGAGATGGAAGGAGATGGGGAGGGAGAACAGTGTGTGGACGCAGCAGAACGGGACGGCAGCCAGCTGCAGCCGGGCACTTGGGTTCCCCATGCAGCACACAGATTACAAAGCAGAGTTTGACTTAGCAAAAACGGGCTAGTCATTTGGTGGAGAACACAGAGCATCAGGAGTGGGGTCTGACCCAAGGCAAGGCACTGAGGGGGGACTGGCTTCTTAGAAGTGTCACTCCGATGACACGGACACTGACGCCCGCACGGGGGGAGGAACCGCGGGGAAGCGTGTGATCGAAATATCCAAGCTGGTCTCAGCGGAAATTAGCTTAACTCAGCTAAAACCACACATGCTGTGCTCAGCTGAACTGTGAAAATTAGAACCTAGGCGAGTGGGTCAGGGACACCCTAGAAGCACAGAGGGAAGGAAAAGGCTTATCGGCCTCACAAGAGCAGATTTATATTTTAATATGGCTTCAAACGCGCTATAGGAACATTATTAGGATTACGTTGTTGTCTCCCGTAGACGTGCGTGTAAATAAGGCTTCAGAAGGATTTTAAAGCCGAGGCTTGCGAGCTGGATCTTCCCACATCCCCCCAGCTTTAAACCGTAAGTTTGAACCCACAGGTGAGAAGCACAACTCGGAACTAAAAGCTCATGGAACGGCACGTTGGTGCCGGATGATTACTCACTGTCACTTTTATTCTGTTAAACTCTTCATTCTGCTGCTTGAGGATTTAGCCAAGCATCAAATATTTAAGAGAAAATAGAATAAAAAACCAGTATGAGCTTCTGTTTGCCACCAACCCACTGATTTGGCCGTATCTGAGCTGTTCTACGGAGGTTCGAAGAAGGGAAGGCATGACAAGATACCGTGTTTCCACAGAGGTCGTATTAAAAATATTCATCAACCGTGATGTCACAACGTCCACCACTTAGAATGTATTCCAACCCCAGTGGGGTGGCAGCTGGTCATAGGGGCCCATGAGACCGTACTCGTGCAGAGCGGCTGGAAAACAGCCTTGGGATTAAGGGAAGCATCTGGCTGAGCATCCCCGCAGTGGACTGGTCACAGCGGAGAGACTGGCCAACAGCAGGAGGTGGATAGCCACCACCAGGCAGGACTTCTGCCTGGAGCGACCCGCCGCGACTGAGTTTCGTAGGGTTCCCTTTGCGTGCAACTCTTGGGGCAATGACCGTGGACCATCGGTTTGAGGAGGATCACAGATGGATTTCCGTTAGTTATTTCCTCTTGTGCAGTGGGAGCACTTCAACGAGGCCTGTTGCTGGGGGTAATTTTATTTAGGGCAACAGATCATAAATTTAGCATAACAAATTCCTGGGTAAACGCAGAGGCGGTGCTTCTGACATTGAAAATCATCTTGGGTAAGGGCAGAGCACAAAAGGAATCCTTTACTTGCTAGAGAACCTCTAGTAAAAATAAGTCACAGATCTTCTGGGGAAAGTAACCCTTGACAACAGCAGGACAGGTAAAGCCTCAGCAGCAGGGAATTCTCTCTGGGCTACTTTCCATGATTTTCGAGAAGAACATCTCCGGATAGAAACAGGGAAGCAAAACTCACAACCGTTGGCTGCATAAGGTGCCGGTGCTCACGGGCCTCCTGAGGGCTGGGTGGCAGCCCCTGGGGTCTTCTTGGGAGGAACTGAAGCAAAACACCCATCTTTCTTGGACGGGGTTCTCGCCACGCACCACGCGGCTCAGCGCCGAATGCTGTAGCCTATCTCCCCTGGTGCAGGGGACGCTGCTGGCTGTCTGCGGGTAGCCACCCCTGGCCACTGCTCCTTCCCACGCAGGAGCTGGACTGAGGGACACAGATCTAGACCCACAGGACCTTCCTCCGGAGCTCCGGAGGTGGGATCCTGCTAGGTCTTCAGGCCCCGGAGCCTGCTGTGCAGGGCGTTGGCAGCAAGTATTTCTTAGAGAGAAAGAATGACGGCAACTCCTGTGGGGTGACGTGTGGCCCCCCACGCCCAGCCCCGCACCTGCGCCTGTGACGCTAGTCTCTGCAGATGGGGTCACGTTACACTGGGGAGGGTGGGCCCTGAGTCCAGTGCCTGCTGACCCTTTAAGGAGACAGGGCTGTGGTGTGGGGAGGGGGCCACACTGGTGCGCCAGGGCGACCGTGAACAAGTCAGTAAAAGGAGGCCCCCCTCTGTCTGGAGCTCCCGAGGGGTGTCCCAGAGGTGGGGCCGCTGAACTGGGCCCTCCGGCAGAGACCGGGGTGGGGAGGCCATGGGGGGAGGACACAGGGGTGCAGGGGATGTGGACCTGGGGCAGGAGCAGGGAGGAGGGGCCGGCTGTCCAGCTTTGCCAGAACCCGGTCAGCGAATCGATCTACGAGGACGCTTGCTGAGAAACACCAGCGGGACTTGGGTTGAGACTTGGGTCTCCCCGGTGTCGTGCCTCGCTGGGCCAGTTCCAGGATCAGAGCTATCTGGGGTTCTTGTTCCCCCCTCGGTGTGATGCCTGCACCACCCAGTGGGTCACTGGGCATAAGCACCAGTAAACTAAGTAAAAGCCTCCCGTGAGACTATCCCTTCGCTACGACTGCACGGAGAGCCAGCACCACGGGCTCCAGAAGGACTCCTGGGACCGCAGTCCATCCATCAGGACGTTGGGGAACTTCTCTTCACAAGTGTTTTTATCTCACTCAGTTGCTTCCGTATGTTTTACAAGACACACGACACAGCCGTTCTGCACTAGGGCGTCATCGTTAGCGAAGATCCAGCACGTGTCGGGGGCTCTCCTTTAGTCAATGGCGCGAATGATTTTTTAGTGTTGCTTAAAATTTCTCACGTGATGAAAGGAGGGGCGGCCTTTGTTTCAGTCATTTGCAGGGAAGCAGCATTTTCTTCTGGAATCAACCCTTTGGACGTAAAATGGCTCTGATAAATCACGTGGCGCTGTGCCCTGGGCTGGGGGCCTGGTGTGTTTCTGGGAGATAATGCTTCTCAGAAAGTAGCCCGGTGGATGCATCTCCCTCGCCGGCCCTGGGACTTGCTCAGTCCCGGCTCCCGCACCCTCCCACTGGTACCTGTTGCCAAGCAACCCAGGATGTTTAGCCCAAGTCCCGAAGGCTGAGTTACAGCAGCAGAGAACTTAAATTAATTTCTATCTGCCTCTGATACAACAACAATCCAGTGAAAACTGGGTTCTTTTCTACATGAACCCAGCCGGTCTCCCTTCTTTCTCGTCCGTCACTGGAATCTGTCATTTCACCAAGCTCACCGACTCCTTGGTTATGGAGGTGGGAAACCTAGCCTGGGAATTCCAATTTCAAAATTTAGCTTGTTGTTTATGTTCCATAGAGAGTGTGTTTCCTGAATCCCTATCAATCCAGACTTTTGTGTGGAAATCGTATTGAATAAGAAAATGCACTGGTGACACAGATGAATAGATGAATAGTTTCTACGTGGGATACTGGAGTCTTCATCCACAAAGTATATTCCCTGATTTAAAAACTAATAATAATTCTTTAATCTTGATTCCATCTCAAGTTCTCTAAAGAGATTGTACCACAAAGTGGATTATGAGATTTTGTCTCTTTAAGGTTGAGGAAACACTGCCCTAATCCAAAATCCAAAAATGTAAAGAAAAATGCACCGGCGTTATCTACGGCATCTCCCTATCTGTCTACAGAAAGCAATCAAATCCAGCATTCCTACAACTAAAACCAGAGCGTGAAAGCCATGAGTGGATGAGTGTCAGTCGTGGTGCTTTTGACGTGACCCCCGTTGTCTGCAGGGGAAGTTGCAGAAAGAGGACCCCCTAACTCCAACCTGGGGACGTCACTTCGCTTTGCAGGAGTTTATTTTCTTATCATCCTAATACGATGTTAATCCTCAGGTGTTGTTATTAGGACAATGTGAAAGAAGATGAAAAAGGCCTAGCAAGTGTCTGGATAAATATTTGTTTAAACAGTTTTAAAAAATTAAAACGATTAAAAGCTCCATTAATATTTGTTCCTTCACAGCTAATCAAAACAATTAGTTACAAGACACAAGTTAATACTAAGCTGCTTGCTTAGGGGTAGGGGTAACAGCTACGGTGTGTTTGGGTGAGTGGTCTTAAATAGAAAATAATTTTAACTTGACAGACTCAGTTCTTAAGCCTATGTGACTCCATGTTTCAAAGGAAAAATTACTGGGGACAGATGCCCGGAATTTAGGAGCCGTTTCAGGGAAGGTGGTAGGAGGTTCCTGGTGGCATCACACACGTTTCCTGTTGTCTGGTTACTATCAGAGTCATTGTGTCAATACCAGGACAGGATCTTGTTACTTCATTCCGTTAAATGCCAACGGGTCTGAAGGCAAACCTTCTCAGCACTGTCTGCCCCCATGAAGGAGACAATAGGACTTAAAGCCCCAAGACAGGCTCCAAATGAAACTGCTAGGCTCTGTCCCTGGGGTAGGTCTGCTCGGATTTCATGTGTTCACCCCATCAATCAAGTTTTACAAATAATCCATGTTTGGTATGCAGCTCATTTGAGGAAGAAATGAATCCAAGCTCACTTCGAGTTTCCCCGACAGTGACAAACACGCCATCTCAGAATGAAGCCCCTTCAGGGACCCCCAGATGCAAAGCTGACCATGACGAGGGGCATCAAACCTTCAAAGCAGGTACAGGATTTGTGACCGGCGACAACCCTCGACACAGCCAGAGGACATCACAGGGCTCAGAGGAGAGCTGTGAGCCCTCACGGGGACGGATCAGGACGGCTGGATGCCTCTCCAGCCCGGCTGGAGGCCTCTCCAGGCCGGAGCCCCTTCCCACCTGGGAAGCAAGTGGAGGATTGGCCAGGACACCCAGGGATGTCCCAGGACCTGTCCCAGTCTCCCTGACAGGAAAAGCCCTTTGCACCTCAGGGTGCTGAGCAAACCCTCCGAGTCCTCTGGCCAAGCCCGCCCATCATCGCCGAGTCACTAAAGCTGAGACACAACGCTTTCCCCGGAAATTCACCTGCCACGTCCAGCCCTGGCTACCTCAAGACGGTTCAGGGACATTCACAGGAGAGTCGGGGATTGCTTTCAGGCTGGTAAAAAGTACAGACACCTCTACACAGCATTTTGCAGGAAATTTTAGGGTTTCGTGAACTCCCAGAAGCCGAGCCATTATCCACAATGCCAGCCAACACCCCACGTCTAAATATGAGGTTAAACCATAGGATATGCCATTCCGAAAGGTCAAAGTCAGCGAAGCATCAGTCATCTCACCTTGTTCAACAGACTAAAAGGAGAGGAATAAATACATATTAGAATAACTTCCACCTGAAATCAGAAAAGGTAGTACGTTTTTATCCTGACTGAGGGAAAAGGCTCAGTTATTCAGGACACTAAACCAACCAAATGACTAAACTGCTAGAAAATTTTTAAAAAACTGTAATATTTCCAAACACACCAGAGGAAGAACACGGAGGTCTTGTGAAGACCACAGGACAGACGCGCTGACAGGAGTGGTCACTTTTATCACTCGTCCGCATCAATTTCATGAGCCGTAGAAACATGCCTTCCCTCCAGAACGGGATTAATGAGGAAAATGACCAAGAGTGTGTGGTCTGTGACAGCAGTCCTGTCTTGCCCTCGTGAAGACACACTTGGAAGAAGAGAAGTCTCTCAGGAGGAAGGGGTGAGGTGCTGGGGACAGCGCTGCGGTCCCTGGCTCTTCACCAAGGAAGCTAAACTTTGCGTTAGAAAAAGAGAAACGTGGCTGGTAGCCGCAAATGCAGAGAAAGCACCTGCAAGGAAGACGTGATTTTCAGTAAATATCACATCTCAGTCTGTCTCAAAATGAAGCTGGTTGAAACTATACTTGCAAGGATCCATCTGTCTTATCAGAACTGAAGGCTTGATTTGGTGCCATCAACTTGTCCTATTAGTATTCGAAATGGATCTTAAAGCTACTAATTAAGGAGATAAACCTATGTTTCTAGGAGACAGGGTATAGACTAACAGGCTGGAATACGTTTCTCCTTACATTTTTTCTCTTCTGGTGTGCACGGCCTGCACAAGAACTCAGAACAGCACTTAGAACGGGAACAAGGAAGGGGGTCTAACCCCTGGTTTTCTCTCTGCGGCTAATTCCATGGTGGCCAACTGAGGACCATTTGTATGGATTGTGACTATAACTGGAGAACAAGCCTTTGGGTTTAGACCTTTTAAAAATGTCAATAAGCAAGATGAATAAAGTGGGATGAAAAAGAATACAGAAAAATGCCTGAGTTAACATATTTAATCTGCTGGAAGATAGGATGCCCTTAAAACTCCTATCACTCCACTGAGATGGGAGTCTTTCACCAAGTCTCCCAAGGCTCAGAGGGAACAAAGACAGTGGGTCCTGTAAAGCCCGCGGTCTGCAGGCCTGGGGGCGGAGGCAGCTTGGAGCTCTGACAGGCTGCCTCAGGCTGGAGCACAGAGACTTGTCGTAGCTCCTGGGCTCCTTGGATTGGCTGCAAACACTGGGCTCGTCAGGGAGATGCTGCTGAAGTTCTCTTTCAGGGAAATTGCTATTTGGCAATTATCAAGCATAAACTCTAGACGACTCATCAACAATCTGTGTCTCATTTTATTTTTTAATAAATGCAGTTTGTGTTTCTTTGGCAGCACTTTTTTTTAATTAAAAAGCTTAGTTTGCTCCAGAAAGGTAATCCTTCTCATCGAAATGTTTTAAAACCAATTTTTACTATTAAATTGGCCACTTCCGAGACTCCATTTTCACAGTCCCAAGAGTTCCTTATTTGAGAGCAACAGAACAGGCACCCGTCAATTTTGAACAGCTATGTGATTGTCTTGAAAACACTGCTGTAACACCCACACTGTGTTATTCATTTAGCGAGACTGACGGAATTTCAGTCATATTTAAAAGGGCAAAATGAGCAAAAGCTGCATTGGCAGCTTGGAAGGAGGAGGAGGCTGGTGTATGGAAATGTTTCTTTCTAACCTGCAACGCCGTCTGTGATTACGAGACGCATCCTCAGGGTAAGCAGTGTGCCTCGCACTCGGGGCTTCCGCAAGGAGAGGGGAAGCTTCGTATTTGCAAAATACTGCAGAACCCGCGGCATTCTCAGGAAAGATCTTGCTCCCAAACCATCGAGGAGGTCGCTTCCAAATCCAATGCAAGATGGTAGCGGGAGCTTAATCCACGGAAACCACTGGAAAAACCTACAGGTCGGGCAGCAGGGGCTCCTCAGAATCAAAGCAATGGGTTAACGCGGGGTTAAAAGTCAACACGGCGAGTTGGATCTTTTCCAGTGGGATGTGCTGTGGGGGCCTAAGCAGCATCAGGTCCCCAGCTGAACCTCCCAACTGCATACATGATCTCAGCCACACCGGGAACCACAAACTAGGAAGCAAGGACACGCCGGCTACTGCCCTCCTGGCGCTCAGGTTGGCCGGGGCGCCTACGTTGAACAGGAAAGGACTCGTAAGATGAGCTTTACTAAAGGGAGGGTGCACTGTGCTCTGCACACTTAGCAACGAGGCTCAGCTTAGGCTGCGGGTCTAAGTGCTTCCCTGAGGAGGTGACGATTTCATCCCAGAGGAAAAAAAAATGGGTTTCTGGGCTTCTAGGGGGTGGGAGGTCTGGGGAGGCCCTGAGAAGGTGGGGCAGGGCTGGTCAAAGAGGAGAGGACTTCAGCCACTCAGCAGAGCCCAGGAAGAAGGAAGGCGAGGAGCCCTGCCTCGGGGGAAGGACTGCGGGGCACTGCAGCAGCCCCGACGCCTCCTTTGCCCCCAAGCCGGGTGACGTGGAAGCAGGACACGGGCCATGGGGGTCGCTCTGTCCACACACTCGCACCTGGATCCCAGCTCTTCCCCAGTCTGGAGTTGCGACAGACATGGATGGGCTGGGGCCCCGTGTGCACTGGGATGCCCTTGGTTCTCTCTCTGCGGCACGTCTGCCCCTGTGGGGTTGGGAAGCGGCCGTCCGAGTGCTGGGCTTGAAGCCAGCAACTCTGCGGGCACCCTCACCCACCCTCCCACAATCTGGCCTCCAGATCCCTGAAGCCAGTCCCCCCAGGACGCAAAGGACCCATCCGATTCTGACGGGGCTGGTGGCCAGGAAGCGAGGTGGGAACACAGCCTCCCTGGAGTCGCCGCCAGGAACTCTGCCGGCTTCAGACAGGCCCTGGGCAGCATCCCTCCTGACTTGAAGACCAGAGGATCCGCGGAGACGTGTGCCCTTGGACACACCAGGCTGCACCTCAAGGCCCGTCCAGAGCCCTCACTGCAGGATGCTGGACCCCAGGTCGGCTGCAGTGCTGGACGCGATGGCTGCGCTGAACCCGATGGGTGGGCAGACGTGCTGGACCAGGAGCTCCAGGGAGGCTGGGAGCCAGCGACGCTCCCGCTGTCCTGGTGCAGCTTTTGCTCGGTGAGGACGATGCAGCTTCCCTGGACAGCGGGGCTGGGCTCGATGGTCTAGAAGCCCTGTGCCCTCTGCCACGGGCAGCTGAGGGGACACGCACCAACGGCGCTCGGGGCTCGAGCCAAGCAGGACTCGGCCTCCGACTCCCCCGGGCTCTTCCCACTGTTTCTCCACCCTGCCTTCTCCAGACTCCTAACTGGACCCAGAGGAGATAAAACGCCTCAAGTCTCAATTGGAACACAGATTAGGGAAGACGTGAAATAAAAGCGGCACATCGCTTATCTGGAAATGCTTCACTGTTTCCTTTTCACCCCCTGCAATGCAGCTCAGAAATGTGTAGGCATTTTATTTGAGAAAAATCTGTTTCCCTTGAAATAAGCCCTCACCTCAGCAAATCCCTACCACCCACTACAACGCAGGCTCATGGCTGTGTTTGGTTCATTTCACAGCCAGCAAAGCCCTTGCCTTCAAATACACTTAAGGATGAGAGATTTCAGTATAGTCTAAAAACTCAAAATTCTACAGGGGAAGGAAACCTCATTCAGCCCAGGCTGGATGCTGCTGGCAGCGGGGAAACTGTGCTCTGAAGAGCCAGGCCGTTGGGGAAAGCAGAAAGCCACGTTCCCATGGAGTCTCTTTGCTTACATGCTTGTCACCGGCATTGACAGCTGGCTCGTGAGAAGACCCCGTCCTCTCCCCAGCCAGTGTCCGTGCTCTGGTTGTTGGGAAGTTTCGTGGTTTTGTATTTCCCCAGAGTCAACCTTTCAACAGCAGCCACCTGTGCCCCGCTTTTTGGATGAATCCCACCGCCGACGTGAGCCTTTTCCATCGGCGCCTCACACCCTGTTCGCTGCATCTGGCTTTTTGTCTGTGCACGTGTCCAAATTCCAAGACACACAAAAACTCCAAAGACAAAAATATCTTAATGCATCCGAACATCCAGTTTCTATGGAGACGGAAATCAAAGTGAACTAATGAGAGGAGTTTAAAACATTTTTCTTTATGCTCCCAGCCTGATGCTTTACATTTTTGGAGTATGTTGAAATGCCCGCGAGCTGGTTATTATTCCAAACCCACTTTGCTAAAATGCAATCCCGCATTTTAATGAGAATTATTGATGACAGCTCATTTTCATTGCCATGGCCTCACTGACCCTTACAAATGCCGATTACACGGTAAGGTGGTGGTTTCGAAACTTCTGGGCTCTGAGAAAGCTCTCTGTTCCTTCTCAGGCCCAGGTTCAGTGTTAGCCTGGGTCAACAGGGTGCTACAGTCACAGATTAAATGTGCTGCTTCTTTCAAGGGACCCCAAGAGATGTTTTGTAAGATGTCACCAAATTCAGTTTGCAAATGACTGCACTCCAGAATAATCCACTTAATTTCTGGGCCTTTCGTTCAGAATACATAATGACCGTCAAAGCACTCACACACGCGCACACACCCTGGCACACACTCCATTTTGTCATTCTTGTTACAGAGGAATTAGATTGACCCTGACAATAACCTAGTTAGAAAAGCACATTTCATCACGGCCTGTATTGCTCTCGGAGACGTTGACAGGAAACACAAGAGAGATGGTGTTCTTTCGTGCTCAAAGATAACTGTGACGGAGCAAGTAGACTGTCTCACACATGGCTGGTACCCACGTAATCTCTCCAGCGGTACTGAGCTCCAGCCCCGGTTCCCTGAGCTCAGCAGGGCACTCCATCCCATCCCACCCCTGGAATGTCCTCACTGCAAACACCTGAGCTCATCTCGCCCTCCTTAGAGATGCAGCTTGAGGGCCGTATCCTCCGTGGAGACTTTTCCTCCCACTTGTGTCCCTCTGTACTCTCGATCTACTTCCAGTGCTCCACGTATGTCGTCGTAACTCGTCTCTCCTCTAAACGGTGGGTTCCTTGTGCCTCATTCACCTCTGTGACCTGAACCCAAGCACCACGCCTGGCAGACTTTGAAGCTCTGCAATCCGAGGTGTGTACAGTCTGCACACCCCCTGGTGCCAAAAGAGTGGTTCTCCAGCTTCATACGGTCTGCTTCGGTCATGCGGAGCAAGGCCCAGGTGATGCCGGAGATGCCGGTCCATGGGCCGCACTTGAGAACCACCGATCCCGGCTGCGACGTGTAGCTCTGCTTCCCAGCCTGGAATCTGCAGAAAGTGCCTTCCAGCCGGGTCTGTCTGCCCCCAACTTGTCCGTTGTCCTCTCCCGTGTTCCCGGCTTCAGTCCCTCCGACTGGGGGTTGGAGACCCTGGCCCCCAGGCCCTGCCCGTGTCCCACCGTGTGTGAGTGTGGTCCTTCCCTGTGTCTGCACCTGAAGGGCCAGGAGCCTGGCCTCGTTCTCTTCCCCGCTGGGGCTGGTGAGTCTATCACACACGCGGTGTCCACGCCGTGCCCTGTGTCTGATAAGCTCCTTTGTCTGGTGGTGCCACCTACTACATGGAGGCTGCGCCTTTTCTTGGAGCCTCGTGGTGACCGAGACAGGGCTCCTGGGCAGGATGGCCTGGCGAGCGTGTTGGCTGCAGCTGTGCCCAACGGCAACTTGAGGAGGTGAACTGAGGCTCTGTGGGGCTGCAGGGCACCAGTGCTGGCAGGAGGCGGGTTGGCAAGAAAGGGCTGGAGTCCATTCGGCGATGGCCTTTCCACCTCCTGGGTGTCTGAACTGAATACACGCCTCAGCCCGGCGAAGCCTCAATTTCCGTCTCTGTAAAACGGCAGCAAGAATACCGGACTCAAGCTTACTGTGACTTAAAGATGCTAAAGCTTGTGAGAGCCCGGCAGAACACCACCCCAAATTCACCGCCGTCTCAACCGTGCCCCTGGCTGAACCCCTTCTGCTCCCACACACGCACAGAGACACAGCACCGATGGCAAAGGCTCTTGCCCCTCAATCACACCCAGCTCTGGTCCCTCTGTCCCTGCCCCAGAGGGTGACCCACCACCATCACCACGTGGCACGGGGACAGTCACCAACGGCTCGAGCGAATGCTCCGCCCTGCCCCACGGATGCTTCCCTCCTTTGTCTTGGGTCCCTTCCTCTTGTGCTTCTGGCTATTTCCTCGGTGTTCTCACTTGTTGAGACCTGTGTGCTCCATGGTTACGATTCCTGATTTCCGTTAGTTTCCATCGTGATGAAAAGAGGGAACCGGGGACCTGGGACAGGCCCAGTACAGTCCGGACCAGCCACACTGGCACGCACCGGAGTGCGTTAGGGTGTGTGATCTCAGCCCCACCACGGAATCGGCATCCACGGTTTACAAGCCTCCCAGGTGATTCACAGGCACCAAGCCACGGCCAGAGGCAGAGACCCGATTATAAAGGCATTGTCACCAGCTGCGAATCCGTGAGCACACGCCACGGTCCTCTCTCGATGCTCCAGATGCAGGGTCCACAGCAGGGAAATTGATCCCAGATTCCGGGTGTTGCCGGCTGAGTCAGAACAGAGATGACAGAAAGGAAGCCTCTCTTTCGTGGAGGCTAGTCCGAGCCGCGCCCCAGGCCGGTACCAGCCTCCAACTCCCCTGGGGTGACAAATAAGAGCCTGAGGCTCAGGAAGTGTCAGTAACTCACGGGCTGTGTTCCCTCGGAGCCAGGAAGGTGCCCAGTGGCTGATGCAAGGATCCTGCCCTGCCCATGGATGCTTCCCGGCCCTGGTGCAGCCTGGCTCTGCTGTGAGCAGGGGGGCTTGTGCGGCGAGGGCTTTGTGACCCTGCAGCGCGGCCACCCCCAGGGCACGGTCGTGCCTGTGTCTCCCTGGCAGGTGTGGGCTGGAGCCTCTGCATGGACCCAGAGCAGGGGCGTGTACCTCAGACCCTCCCAACAGCACTAACGTCAAGGTTGCAGTGGTTTCAGCTGCCTGTCTTCTCTGTGATGCCACCAACAACAGTGAATGAGGCTGGTACAGACGTGTGGGTTAGTGATACTCTCCCAAATCACGCAGTCCACATTCCAGCACAGGGATCTAACGACGGGGTCGGGGCTGCGCTGCCACAGAGGGGCACAGGATGAGGAGAAGTCTCTCTGGGTGGGCGTCCCTGACTTGCACGTGGGGTGGGGCACCGTTTTGGATTGATGCCCAAATCTTGATTTTCTCCTTGACTAGGATTAAGATAGTCTCAGCATTACTAGTCCAGAAAAACCTAATCCAGAAAAGGGCTCAAACTTTGATACGAAATCATGTTTCAATAACTTCTCCTCTGACAAGAATGATCCAGCCCTCAAAACGAAAAGTGCCATATATTAAATCTTTATTATTCGCCAGATGCTGAGCGAAGTGCATGCATTTTATCCCATTTAACCCTCAAAGTAATCATACGAGTTAGCGCCTGTTCTTATTCCTGTTTCACTGAATTTAGGACTGAAAAGTTTACGAAATGGCCATCAATCCCCCAGGTGCTGAGTGATGGGAGTGGGTCAAACTCAGACCTGCCCTAAGAGTCAGGCAGGTGGCGGGGCTCCGGGGCTGGATCTGAACAGAGGCTACAGGGAGAGTTTATGGTCGTCCATGCTTCCTGGATACACAGCTGCCTGCACTGCCGAGCCAATGAGATCCCAGCTTCACTCTCTTGTTTCTGACGTCAGAGGAAAAAAAGATGATCTACTCGTTCTTGGGTCCTGCAAATGAATAATTTCGATTCCGTGGAGGTCAAGTCCTTCCTATTTGCGTGTGATGGACTAAAAAGAGTTGACAACACTTAATGCGAGAAGGAGAGAACATCACTGGCTCTGTTCACCTAAATTTGAATGAACACTGAACACTGCAGCTCGTCCCTAAGTCACAATCCCTCTGAGGAAATGAAACGTTCTCCAACCTCGGAAACGATTCCAGACTTCAAACTACACAGGGAAAAGCCCTAGGTCCTCCCTTCCTGACATCGCCATGTGTGTGTGCACACGTGTGTGCGTGTATGTGCGTGCATGTGCGTGAGGCTGGGGACGAAGTTCAGAGCCAACGGCAGATGCTGGCTGTGCAGGTTCGCTGGGCTTTGAGCGTCTCTGTCGGCTCAGAGAAGGAAGAGCCGTCTGTGGCGAAGGGCAGGCAGCTCCAGGACCACCCTGACGTCCACGGCCAGTGGCACTGAATGACCTTGGAAGAGGGAGAGTGGAGGAAGAGGTGGACCCCTGGCAACCCCTCAGCTGTCTGCACAGGAGCTCCTGACCAGACAACCACACCTGCTGACTCTTCATATCTCAGCCAACTTTCCCAACACCCCCGACCCAGTAGAGTGCCCTGGGGCGGGCAGCGGCAGGGGTAGAAAAGGCTTGATGCCGCGCGTGACCTTTGGGTGGACGTGAGCCGAACGGGGGTCATCCCTGCACGGCTCCCCAGCCTTGAGCAGTCACCTCACTGGGCTCCGGCTTCTTTGCATATAAAACTGTGACCGTCATCACAGGTACCTTGCTGGGTGATTGAAAACATTAAATGAAAGAATGCACATCACTCATATATAAATATGTATGGGATGTTCAGTGAGTGCTGTGCATTCGGATCACAGCGACATGGAAACCGGCGTATATTCACCGACTCAATGATGACACAGTGCAGAACGCTGACCTGCGCGTGTGCACAAACGTTGAGACGGAGACAAAGCACAACACTGACCGGACGGCTGACGGGGTCTGTGTGAGGTTTTTTCTTTTTGATGCTAAACAGGACCCGTGTTACTCATGTAATTTTAAAAACTGCCATGGAAACCAACGAGGAGTAAATAGTCTGGAATTCACGACGACGGGGACTTGCAAGTTTACAATTTGAAGGTGTGATGAGTTTTCAAATAGAGAAAGTCATTCTATAAATACATCAGTGCCTTAACTTAAAAATCACGTTCAATAAAATCACGTTCTTAAAAACATGTTCAATAAGCAGTTTTTAAAGGACTGCTTATTACAGCGCTTCTTTTAAAATAAAAAGGATTATTGTTTGTACATTACTACTTGTCTCTAACTCTCTCTCTCTCCTACATAGTTGCCCAAATAGCATTTTTCTGCCTCTCAGGCTTTTGAGCAAAAAGAGACATAAACGTCAGATGAGGAGAATTTTTCCTCTGCCCCTCGGCTGCGGTGACAGCTGGCATCCTCACACAACTTCATTCTGTAGCATTTCTGCCACCCCAGAATAGTTGGCACATCCATTATTTAGAACTGCGACGTCAACTAATTACAGGGCAGAGCACTGTGGGCGGGGGGGAGATCAAGTCTGCAAGGGAAATGGCGCTGTGAGGGGGGGGGGGAGGCGTTTAAAATAAAAAGGATTATTGTTTGTACATTACTACTTGTCTCTAACTCTCTCTCTCTCCTACATAGTTGCCCAAATAGCATTTTTCTGCCTCTCAGGCTTTTGAGCAAAAAGAGACATAAACGTCAGATGAGGAGAATTTTTCCTCTGCCCCTCGGCTGCGGTGACAGCTGGCATCCTCACACAACTTCATTCTGTAGCATTTCTGCCACCCCAGAATAGTTGGCACATCCATTATTTAGAACTGCGACGTCAACTAATTACAGGGCAGAGCACTGTGGGCGGGGGGGAGATCAAGTCTGCAAGGGAAATGGCGCTGTGAGGGGGGGGGGATGCGAGGAGGGGCCCCCAGGCGGCCTCTGGCAACACCACGGGGAGTCATGACTGCCCTACGCGCCCCTGCCCCTGCCAGCCGTGCTCTGAGATGCCCGCTTCTGGAACCGGCCCTTCTTCCCGTGAGTCCTCATAGGACTTGGAGCTCAGTGTCCTTCCCTAAGAGCCATCCTTCAGAGTGGGCGGGAGCCTGGTTCTGGTGGCACGTCTGGTGCCCCATTTCTAAGTGTGGCTCTGGGACCACAGCCCGCGGCGCCGGGAGCTCATGAGACTGCAGACTCTCAGTGCCCCCAGAGCTCGGGGACTCATCCATGCTGACGCACAGGCGCGCCTTCCCTGGCCGCCTCCCCAGCCCGTTCTTCCTGATGCTGACCCCGCAGCAGCTTTGTCCATCTCGAGTCCCCCTGGAAGGCCAGCTTCTGGTCAGCCTGGGAAGGCTTCCTGGGTCTGCTCCAGCCCGGCAGACGGGCCTGCCTCAGCCCTCCGTCCTGAGTCACATCAGCATCACCTGGGGGGCCTGGGACGCCCTCTCTGGCCCGACCTGTCTCAGACAAGTGCATGGGCATCCCTGGGTGAGGACAGCACTCGGGCAGGTGTGAAGACTCCCCAGGTGACGCCAAGGCTCAGGCTGGACTGAGAACTGTACTGCAGGGTCAGGGTGACCATGGAACCGAGTCTCCCATCCTGGCCGATCTCGAGAGGAAAAGGGAGCAGTGAGGACAGTCACGCCAGGATGGCAGACAGAGCCCCCCTGCCCAGGCGGTTTGGTTCCCTGACTATGCTAAGCCTCACGCTTGCACCGTTTTCAGGATGGGTATCGGCTTCTGAAGGAGAATATGAACTTCACCAGGGCACAGACCCTGTTCTGATGGGCTCTGAACACCCAGACCCACCATAATGTTTGATGTGTAGTTGACGCTCAGGGGGCACTGAGAAGCACACAAGGTGACACACGGTCAAGCGTCAGGCTCAGGTTTGGGACCCAGGCTTGCCATCCCTCCAATACTCTATCAGGGTTATCAATGCAACGCACTGGTTTTCAAAGGCAGCGACGAAAATGTGAGGGTAAATGAGAAAGATGAATCTCCACGTGAAAAGTAGGTTTAAGAAGAATAGCAAAAAGGAAAATCAACGTTTCCAAGACGGTTGCTCTGAAGTTTGTGCATTTAGGTTTATTTAGTCATATTTTCTTTGGGCTGTGGCATTTATTTGCGTGTATAAGTCCCAACTGCTGGTGGTGTGATTATGAAAAGAGTCCGAAGGCTAGCTGGGAGTAAGCATCTGAGAAAAGAAGAGACCGTAGTTAATGAAACTGTCATTAAATTACGGGATTATAAGCCTGAGAAACGACGAGAAGAGACCCGGTGATAATGTGGAGGGTCTGTCTTTTTAATCCAAGAAGGGATACAAAGTGCCACCACAGAAATGGTGCCAGAGGAAAGATGTCAAACAGAACCGATTAGGGAAGGCGTTAAAATGTGGAAATACTTCCAGCAGCGGGAACCCCTTCACAAATTCCCGTTTAGAGAATAATCAGAGGACTTAACAGTATTGCTAGGAGTTAAAAATTGAGTGTAAGCGCCCATTTCTCCGGGCTTGGTCCAGTACACCATCATGTTGTTGTAGATTACACGGATCCCGAACAACCCATGGGGTAGGGTAGAGGGAGGGCAGGGGGTCATGCTTTTCTCCACCACGAATTCAGCCTGGTCGGGAAGTTCAGGGACGTGGGAAAAGCCACACAACTGTCAGAAGTATGTCGACTATGACGCTTAAGCCACAGCTCTACTTGTTTTGTTACAGAGCTAAGATTGCAATTTAAAAGATCAAGATAGGCTTTCATTTTTTTAATCTGTTCCACTTCTAAGTAATGTGACCCTGAACATTTAGTCATGCCACCTCGATGTTACAGAAAAAGACGTAGTGATTTGGAAAAAAATACCCCTAGAACATAAAGTGAAAAGGGTAGAAATAAAGAATGGTGTTTGATACTATAATTACGCACAGAAGGAAGAGAGGGCGGGGTGGAAATATAAATATCCAAACATTCACCGGGATCATCTTTGCGGGGAAGGACTGTGTCTTTACATGTTCCTCTGTGTTACTTAAACCTTCTATAATAATTATGAATTACTTTTGCAACATGAAAAAAATGTTATTTTAAAAGTATATATTCGAGCTGCCCAGTATTATCTGTAGTACTAAAATGAAAGCATAATTAACGGTTGCCTAGCAAAGACAAAATATTAAGCGAATGATCAATGAAGTTAACGGACATCACAATTAGAAGAGTAACCTTCACCGATGTATGTGTTTTACTCTCAAAACTATTATTTATGGAAAAAGGCTTAAGCATATCTATGGGATAAAAATGACTAGATGCTGGATAGTCTGGGTGAGTGGTACAGTCAGAATGGCTGAACGGGTCAATAGCGTGCAGGATCTAAGTACTGATAAGACATCTCTTTGGTCCGGTTGAGAAAAAGCTACATGTCACTCTGCATCTCCAGTTTAAGAAAGTCCTCATTTGGCACCTGGACAGTCCCCATAGGAGCTGGTTGATTAGTAAAGCCCACTTTCACTCTATGTTATAAACTTGGAAAACAAATTTCAGTTACAACAGTGACACTTATTGAAACGAGAGGCTGAAGACACTTGTGTTATTTAACAAGCCCAGACATAAGGTATAATTTTATGCAGTCTTACAGAATAATGATAAATAGTACGTCCATAATTAAATCTGTAGAATCTATGAAAACTTGGAATGCATTTTTTTTTTTCCCGGTACGCGGGCCTCTCACTGTTGTGGCCTCTCCCATTGCGGAGCACAGGCTCCGGACGCGCAGGCTCAGCGGCCATGGCTCACGGGCCCAGCCGCTCCGCGGCATGTGGGATCTTCCCGGACCGGGGCACGAAACTGTGTCCCCTGCATCGGCAGGCGGCCTCTCAAACACTGCGCCACCAGGGAAGCCCTTGGAATGCATTTTAATGAAGAGATTAGCACTAAATAAATGCTGCACATCAATTATACTAATAATCTCTTCATTTAAACATTACTTCCTCAAAATTGTGTTTCTTTGAGCTTGATTTTTATCCCCAGATTACATTTCTAATATAAAATTTTCCTTTCAGTGGCTTTTACACACTTGAATTGTAACCACTGACTATTTCATTTTTCTGCATAAGCACCAACCATTTGGCTAGAAAATCCCAGTGGGGGGAAGGTTATCGTGTAGACGTAGGTTCTTTTACGTTGGCTTCGTTTCCTAAAAGCTATTTCAGAAGTTACTCCTCCAATCTGGGCATAAAGGTAGCACTTTAAAATGTGTGATTAAATGAACAGTTATCAGAATCTGTGTCATAAAATAGTACTGCACACACCAATGAATTCCTCAGGGATAAACATAAAAAGAGCTATCGGTCATTGTAAGTCAAGAGGCGCCTGGTACCTCATCCACAGAAGCTGGTTTCTAGCAACATCGCCCTCCTCCTGCTGGGGTGATGGGGGCATGGACCTCCGAGCTGCACCCACGACCCACTTCGGGGCAGAAGGACCGATGCTCTCAGGCTAAGGTAGTGGCAGGTCAGCCACCTCCCTATCAGAACAGCCCACCGTCTCTCTTAATTTCTGCAAGCTTCCCCCTTTTGCTCTTAAATGATTCTCACAGCACATGCACATCTTCCAGCTAACAGGTCTCCCCCCTTTTCCCTTCTGTGGGTGAAGAGCTCTCACTCTGTTTCTGCACTTGTGCTAGGATGGCAGCGCATCCACTGTGAAGGACACCTATGTGCCATCCGCTGGCTTCTGCACACGTTCTTGAAAAGTTAGCTTTAATGAAACTTTCAGCTCATAAAATAGTTTGTCCTGCGAGTCCATTTTAAACTTAGGTTCAACAGACCTTACGGCACAGAATTCAACGGTATGTTAAAATAGAGACTGAACTCGAACTAGGCACCCAATTAATTGACAGCACAATTTGGGACCATGTCTGTAATTTACATGTTTGGTGGAAGTTGTATCAGGGTCTTTTTTCCTCTTACTTTAACCAACTTCGATTTAACTTAAGAGAGGTAAACGCCAACATTTCCACTTCTTAGCAGGATGAGAAGTGAGAGCGGCTGAGAGCAGAGGTTGGAGCCAGAGGGCTTGTCTCAGCCCTGCTCTGCCCACCACTAGGGTCTGCCCTCGGTACCTTACTGACCTCCGTCTCCATCTGAACTGAGAACAGCGTCAGGGGGTATTATAAGTGTTAAATGAGTTAAAATCTCTAAAGCATTCAGAGCACTGCCTTGCACATAGCAGATACTCAAATACCAAAATACTGTCACCTTAAAAACACTGGATTCATTACTCAGCCATAAAAAAGAATTAAATAATGCCATTCGCAGCAATGTGGACGGACCTAGAGATTGTCATACTAGTGAAGTAAGTCAGACAAAGACAAATATCATATGATATCACTTACATGTGGAATCTAGGAGGTGATACAAATGAACTTAATTACAAGACAGAAACAGCCTCAAAAACGTAAAGAACAGACTCATGGTTACCAAAGGGGAAAGCGGAGAGAGGGGAGGAGATATAAATTAAGAGTTTGGGATCAGCAGATACACGCTACTAAATACAAAACAGCTAAACCACAAGGACCTACCGTATAGCACAGGGAACTACATGCAAGATCTTGTAATCACCCATAATGGAAAAGAAGCTGAAAAAGAATATATATCTGTGTAACTGAGTCACTCTGCTGTACAGCTGAAAGTAACACAACACTGTGAATCAACTACACTTTACCCAACAATAAACAAACAAACAAACAAAACTGGATTCAGGTTCATTGCCTAGTAACGGACACAGGAAGCAAGTTTGCAGCCTCAGAAATCTCTCCAAGTTCTCCTAAACACCCGGCACCTCCCAGAGCCCTCACCATGCTGTTCAAGGTGTCTGCACACGTTGAACTGAACCCAGAGTGTAGACAGAGGTAGGTGCGATTCAGGAACTCTGCCTGCGTTGTACTTTTGTTTCCACACTTCAGCCCTTCGCTCAGGCCATTCTTCGGCTGCAATGGCCTCAATATCTGTCTAGAAAACAGGGTAATGCCCTGTGCCTGAAAACACACAGGTTTTGGAATTGGGAACTGGAGAAGCCTTTGAATCCCAGCTCAGCAAGTGATGACTGTGCAACGTTGAAAAAGTGCCTGAACCTCTCGGAGCCCAGGTCCCCAGTCAGTGCGGAGAGACAGTCCTACCCACCTGCCTGGGTGCTGACGGAATTAAAACCAGAGCACAGAAAGCGCCCGGCTCAGTGTGTCCATGAGGGCACCGCAGCCCCGTCAGCAGGGACAGCACTGGTGCTCATCCTGGGAGCCCGGACACGTCAGCACCTGCTACTCCACTGACCTCTCCGCGTGCTGGCTGCTCCGCAGCCCGGGGCACAGCTGCCTGGGCTCCGCCAGTGAGGTGCCTGGCGGGGCCCCTACCTCAACTCCACTCTGACCACACTCTGTGCAGCTTCTGCCTTACCTTTTTAATTCCTAGCTCCTAAAAAACACGCTCTACCCGGTCAATTATCATTGAAGACGAAGCCACCAAGTTTTCTGGCACAGATCATTATTTCCTATTTCTCCTGTTTGTTCTCATCCAAGTCCAAAAGGAAGCTGAGATTTCTGTATAACCGAGAACGACTTTTAAACGGCCAACAAGCATATTTTAACGAAATGTTCCTATTTTCGTGTCTGTATTTCATGAAAGTGATGTTATTTCTAATAAAGAATATTGATTAATATCAGGATATCAGTATTAGACCCCATTTGCATTCCAGCTCCATCCTGCTCAGGAAACAGTTGTGAACTACAGTTTCCACAGCAACGAGCAGCGTATTTTTAGCGAGCGCTGCTGCCTTCCCTTCTGTGAACCTCACTGTCTTCAGCCCACAGACGCAGTGATTTTCTCAAGAAGCACGTTATCGGGAGAGGTCGAACACCACCCTTGAGAGATCTTTATACGCATTTTTGCCCTGTTTCTGCTCCCCCGTGCAATCTATTTCTTCCTTTGTTGCTAGTTTTCCTAAAATATTTTCAACATAATTAATTCTTTTTAAAAAGAAAAATTGGGGCTTCCCTGGTGGCGCAGTGGTTGAGAGTCCGCCTGCCGATGCAGGGGACGTGGGTTCGTGCCCCGCTCCGGGAAGATCCCACATGCCGCGGAGCGGCTGGGCCCGGGAGCCACAGACGCTGAGCCTGCGCGTCCGGAGCCTGTGCTCCGCAACGGGAGAGGCCACAACAGTGAGAGGCCAGCGTACCGCAAACAAACAAACAAACAAAATATATATATATAAAGAAAAATTGCATGGCTGAAACTGAGTGGTGAGTTACCCTTTATATATATGTAGTGGGTTTTCCTCACAAACCACAGCTCTTTGGGTCTGAGTATGGTTAAGTCAGACCAACAATTTTATCCTTTAGAAAAACTCCCTTCTCAGTCCAGGCAAATGGGCTCCTAATCAAAGCAGGGGAGCTGGTGAGACGACACAGAAAAGCCAGTTGTAACTGGCCTCGTGGTTTTAATTCTCAGTAACGTTAAGACCAGGAAGGGCTCTGCAGCTTCCAGCCAGGAAGCAGAGTCGCTCGGTCACCTTGCTGCAGAGCTGGGATGTACGTAAGGCCTCTCTGACCCCCAAATCTGCATGTTTTCCAGTACTCGGCCCCGCTCTGCCTCTCCAGACAGGGAAAGGGAGAGAGGAGGACCACAGTGTCTGAAATATAAAAATAGAGGTGGCAGCTCTGTCCCTGCAAAGTTCAGGGTGGAAGACGAGAGTTGCCTCTGGGGACAAGACAAGCATTTTGAAGTGGAAACGCCCATCATATGGCAAATCCTGTGCACAAAGTAAGGATTTTATTGTATCCATTTTGGGCAAAAATATTTATTTTTACTATACAAGCTGGGTGCATTTTTTTTTTTTTCAGTACACGGGCCTCTCACTGTTGCGGCCTCTCCCGTTGCGGAGCACAGGCTCCGGACGCGCAGGCTCAGCGGCCATGGCTCACGGGCCCAGCCGCTCCGCGGCATGTGGGAATCTTCCCGGACCGGGGCACGAACCCGTGTCCCCTGCATCGGCAGGCGGACTCTCAACCACTGCGCCACCAGGGAAGCCCAAGCTGGGTGCATATTTACTGAAAATGTTGGTGGCGGTGAAATAACCTTTCCTCACATAGTCAGGGACCGGGGGTAGCGGGGGGGGAAGGAACTGGCGGCCATACCAGGCTGAGGTCCAGTCTGGAGAGGCGGGAAGCCCCAGACAAGAGGACTCCAGCATCCTGGGACCTCCACAAAGCGAGGTCCCCTCAGAACCTGCTCAGAAACAGGGTGAAACAGGGCTTCACTTAAACTGTGCTCTTGTGCCATAAACCAACGAGGATCCGACTTCTCAGTATTAGAAGTAATTAATATTGCTGCGAGCTTTAGAGATTATAAAAACACTTGCTCACTGACAATCTCATTTGAGACAGATATGCTTAGGAAAACAGGCCTCGTTACCCCTATTTCACCCTGGGGCTGCAGCAGGTGCACAGTCCCCAGTACAAGGAACTTGATTAAGTCTCACAGCTAATGTGGGAAATCTTAAACTCCAATATCCTGACCTGAAATTGCGGCGTCTATTTACTAAATAAGAGAATAGCTTTGGAGGACACTGGGTCTCTGTATCAGAAATCCCAACAGTCAGGAAGAGGGGGTGCCGTTGCTGTTACAATGTTGGCAACACTAAAGTTCCAAAAAGAAAAGAGAGAATATCTGTGTGTGCATCTGGACGGACAGCATCACGGCTCCGTTCCCAGTGGCAGGGGAGCGTTCACTGGGTGTCCTCAGCCCCACGTCGGGGTCCCCCTGCCCATGACAGCAGGATAAGGATGATCCCACGACTCACATTCATACAGCACTTTCTATCGTTCAAAATGCCTTCACTTTAATTTGCCGAGCAGTATTTTCAACAGCCCTGTGATTGATGTTGGCAAAATGGCCCGACCTCCCTCAGGGACAGAGACACCCAGGTGGACTGAAGCACTGGCCTCCAGCGATGGGTCACCATCCACCATCCAGAAACCGTCCAGGCTGGTTTCTCCCATCACCTGTTCTGCAATTCAATGACCCCGTCTTCGTGGACTCTGATAATCTGCCAGGGAAGCTAAGTGCGATTTCCTCAGGTCCCTCCAAGAAAGTTCCGTGTTTGCCAAGAGAACACCTCCCCGTAGAGCCGAGCTGCTGGCGGTTACGATTGGTCCCCTGATGGCAAACACACGATCCCAGGCGGCCCTCTCCCCGCGCTCGGCCGTGGACCAGCTGACTCCTAATTAGGTGCTGGTGCTGGAACTGTCTGCAAAATGTCTTTGTTGCGATGGGGGGGCGGAACGGAGGGGCTCAGTGATATCCTGTTTCCTTTTTTCTCTCTAATGATATTTACATGACGAATCTTGGCTGGCGGCTCTCAGAAAGGCATTATCCTCTCCGTTTTTGAGAGCTTCAGGTGCCCCAGGGACTGGGGAGCACATTCGTCCGTCCGTTGTACTAGATTGCATATGCGTCCTGGGGGAAGGGTAGCAACAAATAAACAAACATTTGCAGCATCTGATAAAATCTGGATTCCTGCAGAGACGATGGCCAGCCCTGTGTCCGACAGCCCGGCTGAGGCCAGCCAGCACGGTGTGGGCACCTCAGGAGGCTTCAGAGGCTGGCTGAACGCATGTCTGTGGACCCAGAAACAAATTCCCGAATCAGTAGGTCTGTGCTTTTACTGCCCAGTGTTTGATAGTTTTCCCAAATTGATTACGAACGTGCCTCAAGCATGCTGTCAGGCTGAAGGGCTTTCCCAGGTGGCTCGTGAGACAGTGGGTGCAACTGAACCCCTGCAACAATCATTCCAGCGCCAAGCAAAGCGATCACAGGCTCAGCAACAAGGCCTTGCGCAAAGGTTTACTTCCAAACCACTCTGTTCAAGGCACAGGCTCGGCGGTCTGCGCACATAGGGGGCTGGTGGGACCCGTTCATCCACAGCTGATGCCCCGCTGTGGATCACGTGCTTCCGTGACCAACATGCTTCACCCACGGGGATAGCTGGGTGAGTACAAGAGTAGTTTCAGAGCACCTAGAGAGGACTGGATGGGTGCTGTCCCCAGGAACGCAGGAAGCATCTTACGTGGTCGATTTTCAAGACTAAATCCTTTGAGCGTTGGCGGAAGGCAAGCCTGGCAGACTTTCTGGAGGAGACGTGAGCTTTCCATTCTAGCTCCCCTGCATCTGCTGCTCTTCAGAGCATCACTCTGGAATGTGTGGTCCAGCCAAGGTAGCCCCTAAAGGGTGCTTTTAGTAGTCTTTGGACTAAAATGCGCCTGAATCAAGAAGGGAGAGGGTGGCGGGGTCATCTTCATGGGAGGTCCAGAGGCCCAGGGATGAGCAGTCTCCTGTGGCCAAGAGTGAATTCACAGCCAGGACCCTGATCACCCAGGGCCCCAAAGTTGAACTGGACTGGCCAACTCCCTCTGAACCCAGCTTAAGCCAAACACACTGCAAGGGGAAAGAAACGTGCTCTCCAGGCTAACAGGCCCTGCGTGAACCACTGCCACCCTGGCATTTTATTTCCAAAACTTAAGAGCATGCCAAATACAATAGACGGGAAAAAATAGCTTGGCGTAAGTGCTTTCAATGGGGAAATTTCATATGTGTTTTACTATTAATCAAAAAATAGCCCTGACTTTCTAGAAAAGCATAAAAAGAAATTTAAGTTTCACAAATTCAATACCCAGCACGCTTTTCTCCCTATCCCCTGGCCGACAATTTCAGAAGACTATGCCGCAGGAATCGTTACGGGACAATTAAAAATAGGCGCGCAGGCAAAACTGTGGTTTCCTTGACTGGACTAATCTCTTCACTCTCAGCCCTTGAAAGTAACTTGGTGCTTTATCCTTCCCCCCTCTCCCTCATGGCAAGTAGCATTTCTTGAACGTAAGAGCAGCTTCTCAGATTAAATTTGGCAGCGGTTTTGTAGAGAAAGCAAAGCAAAGCAAAGCAAATCAATGCGGAATTTTTAGGTGCTATAATCTTGATCTTGGCAACTGGCCTTTACAAATGGTCTATGCCAGTGGGATCTGGAGAAAAGAAAAAGCAGGGAGAGGAACACCTGTTCCCATCATGAGCGTGTGTGGTGGAAACCGCACCAGGCGGTCAGCATCCTGTCCGAGCCCAGATGACACTGGAACAGTGACCGGCCAGCACGGGGCTCTTGGTGCCACCACCGTCTCGGGGCTTTGCGATCATCAACCGATTTAAGCACCGAAGCAGTCCCTGATGGAGCTACGCTGGCCTCTGCACTTTGTGGATGAAAACCCCAAAGTGAAGAAAGAAAGAGTGAGTGAGTGGCCCGCACACCCCAGAGTCTGCAGGGAGAGGAAACACTCAGCCTCGCTCCATCCCGGGAGCAGCAGGTACCAGCCTCACCCAGCCGCTCCACATTTCAGAGGGAGAAACAGGAGCCGCTCTGCCCGCAGAGAACCAGGGTGCGAGGGTCCTGCCCACCGAGGTGGTGCTGCTGTGGATGCCCTGTTACTGCGGCTCGCGGCACCGTCGGCCTGAGGGGGTGAGGCTGGGGCGAGCGTGGTGTCGGACACCCAGCGGCTGTCCACGCCCGTCGGGCACACATCGCTGAGTCCGGAAATAAAACGCTACTCCACTCATTCCTAAAAAGTTAAATTTAGCGATTTCCAGCCTTTAAAAGCATCCTAAACATTTGAATCAGGGCTTGAACACAATGGTTCTAACCAAGAGGAGATGCAATTTTGATTGATGGCCTGAAGATGCACAACAGGCAGGTCAGTTGAGTGCTCTACACTTGAATCCCGAGAGCGGTAATTGAACGTTTGCGATGGGGTTAATGATCGCCACCTTGGCTTGCGTTCTCCAGTTTACAGGGTCACCTCATTTCATGTGCACACGCTTCCTCTGCTCCTCACAGGAAGGGGGCGGCTGCGGGGGCTTCACCCTGTGGGACACCCCCGCCCTGATGCCCAGAGACAGAGCCGGCTCTCCTGACACCCCAAGAGCAGAAATCCTTGGTCCAGGGCAAGAAATGAGCCCTCTCCACTCCTCTCATTATTTCTTGTGCTTGATATTTAAGAAGTTGCTGTTCCATTCCTGGCTGAATGTTGTCTTTTATTTGAAAGACAAACAGCCTTTGAATCACCACTGAGTCGTTTTGTTTTTCTTTGGAATCTGCAGTTGAAAGCTGTTTCTCAGTGGAAACAAACATGTGTTTGTGTTAGTGACAGAGGTACACACTTCACATGATTAACTTTGATTTTTCTCAAACGAAATACACAGGCGGGTTGTAAACTATTCTGAATCTTACAGAAGAGCGATGACACGCTGGGATCTGTAGTCCGATTCTCATTTTAAACTCCGAGTCCCTGAGCCTGGAGGTATTCTGGGTTTGCTGGAGGTACAGCAGCCACAAAGCTTGTGGATCCAGGTTTTCTGAACATAATCCTGGCTCCTGCCACCAGGAGACCTCGCACTGGTTAAACAGTCCCCCGCCTGGCAAAGCACATCAGCACAACTTCCTTGTGTTCTAGAACCGCGTGCCTGTTCACACACACAGCGTAAACATGCCTTAAGTTCCTCTACTAAATGTAATGACGCCTTTTAATATTTAAACTGTGTTATTATTTTCTTACTATTTTTAGTAAGGACAATTTCTAATGCCTATTAAAGTTGAAATTAAAATCTAACCAAAGGAATCATGGCTCACTGAGGGATTAAAATCTTTTGCAGAGGGGTTTCCCTGGTGGCTCAGTGGTGATGAATCTGCCTGCCAATGCCGGGGACATGGGTTCGAGCCCTGGTCCGGGAAGATCCCACATGCCACGGAGCAACCAAGCCCGTGCTCCACAACTGCTGAGCCTGCGCTCTAGAGACTGTGAGCCACAACTACTGAGCTGGCGTCCTGCAACTACTGAAGCCCGCACACCTAGAGCCCATGCTCCGCAACAAGAGAAGCCACCGCAATGAGAAGCCCGCGCACCGCAACGAAGAGTAGCCCCCGCTCGCCGCAACTAGAGAAAGCCAGCGCACAGCAACAAAGACCCAACACAGCCAAAAATAAATGAATAAAAAATAAATAAATTTATTAAGAAAACCTTTTGCAGAGAACCTTATCTTTAAAGTATATACTGAAACAATTAATGAGTAACAGAATTATCCCAAAAGGAAAATTGTACTGCAGTGGTTTATTTTACCACATTGTCACATAACCCTTCTCACTAAAAATGAATTACGTTTTCACCTATCAATGGTCTCTCCATCTTCTATTTGCTTTCATTCCACAGCACGATAGTAACCAGTGTCCACCTGGAAATTATCCAGAAAGGCACAAGTAATGAATCCAAGGTGCATCCTAATGCAACAAGCAGTAAATAGCTCCTAGAGTGCTAACGCACGGAACAGTGACTACAGACACGATAACTGTGTTATAACCTTTAAACGTACTAAGAGAGTAAAACAATGATTTCAACCACTAAAAAGAAAGGAGATGGACCTAGAGATCATCATACTCAGTGAAGTAAGCCAGAAAGACACGCACTATATGATATTGCTTACATATGGAATCTAAAATACGACACAAATGTACTTATTTATGAAACGGAAACAGAGTCACAGACATAGAGAACAGACTTGTAGTTGCCAAGGGGGAGCGGGGGTGGGGGAGGGGAGTACTGGGAGTTTGGGATTAGCAGATGCAAACTAGTATACATAGGATGGATAAACAACAAGTCCTACTGTACACCACAGGGAACTGTATGGGATGAACCATAATGGAGAAGTGTACGAGAAAGAATGTATATATAACTGAATCACTTTGCTGTAGAGCAGAAACCAACACAACATTGTAGATCAACTGTATGTCAATAAAATCAACTGTAAAAAAAGAAAATTCAACTACAGAGCATAAAAGAAGAATTATGTGGCATGACAGAGGTGCTAATTATTGCTACCATGGCAATCACAATGCAACACATCTGTGTATCTAATTAACACGTTGTGCACCTTAAGTTTGCCCATGTTACATATAAAATATATTTCGAAATAAATAAATAAAATGTATTCTGAGCATCTACTTTTGACCCCACCATTAATGACCCAATCACCTTGGCTGAGTTAGATGAGTATTTCTTGAATCTTTTTTAAAAAAAGTGAACACAAAATCTCTGCCTTTCTGCCTTAGAGGAGAGGGTGCCGGGGGAGCATGCGTTGACCCCCTTCTACACAGGGATGGGCTTGGGAGAGAAGAGCTCTGCCCTGTCGTGGATGCTGTGCCTGCTGCTGGCTGGCCTGAGCCGAAGGCTGGTCTAAATCACGCTGACACACCATGCGCTGGTGCATTTCTCCAGGCATTGCTGTGGCTGCCGACGGTCGTCTTCAGGACTTATTTTTTAGTAAGTTGTTGTTGTAAGAACGTTTCACAAAAGGGCAGCCCTCAGCATCGCTGAGTAATTTTCAATTAATCCAGCCTTTCATTCTATTGGCATCATTTAGTGTCTTCTGTATCTCCTGTACTTTATCAAGCACTGCAATCACAAAGACCAGTAACACAGTCTCGGACCCCATGAGCTTACCGTGGACGACAGAGGCCGTCACGGAGGTGCCCACATCTTGCTGGAGCGGGGCAGTGCCTGCTGGACGGATGAGGGGGGCTCCGGGCAGCTTCGAGTGAGAGAGCTGCGTCTGCTCGTGTGGGAAGTAAGATACACGTCCTGACACAAGCTCCTATCTGCCTCATGCTACCTCTAAACCTGTGCTCTGATACATTTTCTGATATTCAACCATCTTTTCATTCCCAAGCGCAACCTTACTTGTTCAAGAGTAATCAGTACATGAAAATTAGGAGTATGTGCACATTTACCGTGTTTAAATTTTTATTTACTATGTACCTTCGATTTTTTAACATTTTATTTAATGTTTTCCATCTCTGATCACAAATAAAACTGACTTGTAATTTTCTTTCCTTGTACCATCCGTGGCCTGTTTTGGTATCAAGAAGACACTATTCACAGTATTGGCTGAGCACCTTCCCTTTTCTGTGTTCTCTGGAGGCTCCCCTTCTAGTTATAACATTCTTTCCCTCCTTTCCGTTCCATTCCTTTCTTTTTCTGCTCCCCTTCCTCAAGAAGAGTGGAGATTCAGATTATTTTTATTATGGTTTTATTTGCTAGTATTTGGTTTATTTGGGTTCTCAATTTATTCCCCAGCCAATTTAATTATTTAAAATTGTCCTTTTTAATCTATATTTAAAAATTTCATTATCATGAAATGGCTCACTGTATTATGATTTTTAAAATTTCTACTGTGACTTAAAATTTTCTGCTTTTGGGGATCAGTTTTGATAGAGCTTTTTCTATTTTCAAGCTTTTTCTGCTTTCCATTTTGATTTTCCTTTTCCCTTCATCATCTTCTTTCTCTTTATTTGGTGTACTCTGTTCTTTTTTCCAGATCATTTTGCTATTTACTTAACTCATTTACTTTCCCTTATCTTTGTCATTTTCCAATAAATGCATCTGTGGATTTTAAAAATTGCAGTCTAATTAATATTTTAGCCTTATTCCCACAAGTACTGATACTAGTTTGTTTGGTCTTATTTAATTCCAAATACTTTATAATGTTCATCGTGGTGTCATTAAGTCATGAATTACATAGAAGACTATTTCCTTTTGGCATTTGATGGTTTTCCAAGTGTACAGGTATGTTTGCTCATATTATGATTTCTAGTTTAATTGCATTATGTTTAGAACAAATAGCTTCATCGTATTATATTTATTCTTTAAGTTTTTTGTGGTTGATTTTTGAAAATGTTTTACTCAGTATTTGTTGATACACTGTTACCGTGCATTTGTCATTGTGTTATCTATAACCTGATTGTTTTTGTTGTTGGCTTAATGACTTGTCTCTAAAACATATATTAAAACCTAGCACTGTAGATTTGTCAGTTTCTCCTCTGGATTTTATAGAATTCAACGTATGCTGTAAAGAGCATATTAGCTCATGCTGATTACATATTCCTGGTTGAATGCACCTGTAATCCTACATAGTGTTTCTTATCACCCTTTTTATGCATTTTGTCCTTTAATTAGTTAAAGTTATTTGCTGAGACAGAGAAGAGTCTCAACGCTTTATCCTAAGGAAATCATTTCTTTCAATTATTCAAATAAGCATTCAAAAGGTTATTTGTAATCCTCAGTAATTTATCAGGCTTACAAAATAATTCTGTTGGTTTATCTGCTTGCTATTACTGCTTGTACCCTGTACCTGCCCTCTGTTATTTTTTTCTTGCTTAAATATACAGTTTAGCAACATTTCAAATATAATAAAAGGTTGACCTTTTGTACATCCGATACTATAGTATACTACAGTAACTAAATTTTTATCTAGACATGAAGCTTTTGATGGGAAGTTGTTTTTCTTCAATACCTAAGGGCTATCACTTGACCATCTTCTCATGTGATTGTTGCTAATGAGGAATTTACTGGGGCCTGATCCTTGATCCTTTGGAGATTTTCTAGCTCATAGTATGAATTTCTATTTTTTTTTTTTTTTTTTTTTTTTTTTTTTTTTGCGGTACGCGGGCCTCTCACTGTTGTGGCCTCTCCCGCTGCGGAGCACAGGCTCCGGACGCGCAGGCTCAGCGGCCGTGGCTCACGGGCCCAGCCGCTCCGCGGCATGTGGGATCTTCCCGGACCGGGGCATGAACCCGTGTCCCCTGCATCGGCAGGCGGACTCTCAACCACTGCGCCACCAGGGAAGCCCTGAATTTCTCTTGATCACGGGTGGTCTTGAATTTAACTACAGTCTGTCCAGGTTTGCAGGGTTTTCCTTCCAGGCTGTAGGTAAACATTTCAGTCTGGGGATGGCTGACGACTGTTCTCTGGCCACTGCTTCCTTGCCCTTCCCTGGAATCAATTCTTCTGGAAGTCCTCCCTCATGTACTTTGGAGTCTCTAAATTCTTCCTCCTTGTCTCTTAACTTCTGTCTCATACTTTTCATAAATGCATCTAGCGTTTATCCTGCCTAGTGCATTACTGTTAAGTTTTAGTGACTGTACTTTACCATTATTCGGTTCCCGCATTTTTTGGTACCTGCTCTTGACTCCTGTCTTCTTTTTCCCTCATCATTTTAATTTGTTTAGGATGGACGCCCCTCTTCTCTCCTTTATTTCTGTGCAGAGCTTCCCCAGACCTGTTTTAGGTCCCTGTCACAGTCCCTCCACCCCTGGCTCTGCGATCGCAGTGAACCTGTCTTGCACTTGACGAGCCTGCATCTCCTCATCCGGCAGCCCATGCTGCTTCCTGCCGGGACCCTAACCCTCCCTCGGTGGCTCACAGCTCTGGCCTGCTGGCACAGGAAGGCCACCAACCCCGCAGGGACCTGCCTCAGGTGTGACTCTGCGTTTTGTCTTGTTTCCCCGTCTCTGCTGTGCCCTGGTTGCAGGCCCTGAGCTCAGACCATGTGCCCTCTCAGAACTGAACCCGTGGCTGCCTTGGATGGTGCTGGGGTCCTGCAGCCTCTGCCCCACAGGCGTCTCCTTGTGGGTTTATCCTTTCAGTGGGACATGGAGATACTCATTCTGATTCACGACCCGCACAGGCCGCATCCGGACGCAGGACAGGAGCCCAGCTTGCCATGTGGGCCACTCCAGGTGTTCAGGGGATGGCTTCCCGTGCAAGGAGACAGCACGCTGGGCACCGCAGGGGCTGTGGGACCGGAGAGGCCAACACCCCCGACCCTGCTGCACAGATGCGTCCTCCCTCCTGGGCCTGCAGGGGAGTGACCTGCACACGGCACCCCAGGGTCCCCATCAGACGCTTATCCTTCTCTTAGCCCGAAGTGAGTCACCAGCAGGATCACGGTTACCGTTGGCAATGCTGCCTAGTGACGCAGCCATCATTCTTACCCTTATCAAGTTTCCAGAGACCCGCTGGAGAGTTAACACGAGGTCACATTCTCACCCAGCAGGGGGCAGGGATTTACTCCTCCTCTGCCGACGGTGGGCACGGCTGAGTCATTATTGTTCTTTAATACACAGATGTGCACGTACGCGTATACACACATACATGCACAAATACACATTAACTTAATATGTATATTTTATATATAATATATATTAGCTTTCATTGAAGTCAGTTCAGAGACTGCATTCACAATATTATGTCCAAAGCTATACAGTTAGGTATAATTTGTAAATGTAAAAGTCCTTCTGTTGATCAGTGCTGAAATAGAATTAAAACATAAATCGTTTGCAAAGTGCTGTGCAAGTTTCCTAAGAACTGGACACTTCATTTTCTAAAAATTGTGGTAAACTACACATAATATGAAATGTGCCATCCTGCCCATGGTTAAGCGCACAGGTCAGCAGGGTCCACCCCCACTCACACTGCTGTGCCACCACCCGCCGTCCGTCTTACAAGACCGACACTCTGTCCCCAGCAAAAGCTCACTCGGCCACCCCTGCCCCAGACCCCAGCCCCACCCGCTGCGTCCGGCTCTGTGAGTCTGACTATTCCAGTCCCGCGTGGAGGACGAATCACGGAACAGCCGTCCTGCTGTGCCCGGTTTACTTGACTCAGCAAATGTCCTCAACGCCCACCCACGCGGCAGCACCTGCCACAACTTCCTTCCCTTTTAAGGCTGAATCATATTCGACTGCACGAGTTTAAAGAACTGAGCATTTTAATTCTCATTATTTCATCTGGAAACCACAAACACACCACATCCCCAAGTGTCAGTGTGGTCCAGCCGGAGGGAAGTGCGTGTCTAATGAGGACTGAAACACAGTAGGTGCTCAGTACAGACATTTTAATAAACTTATTTAAGTCTCCTTGAAATTTAAGAATTAGCACAGAGACAGAGGACAGGCCTCTCTCACTGGAGCAAACTTCTTATTTCTGCCCAATGATCAGCTCAAGATCCAGAAGCCCCTAAATTTGGGTAAAGACAGAATTATTTGCAGCCGTACTTGTGTTTCCGCCCGGGGGCGCTTCCCGTCACCCACGTGGAGTCTTTGCAGTGAATGAGGACACTCATAGGACACATCTGATTGCTACCTTCCAGAAAATAATAAAAAAGGAAAACCTCGGTCTGATTGGTTACTTAACATGAGCGTTGAATTATCTGGCTGTTGTTTTCATTGTTGAACTCATTCAAATCCCGTGTGTTTGCAGAAAGAGTACGTCCATTTTTCAACACTGCTTGGTCATTTCAGGCTATTTTGAAGACGTTCTGCTTGTGCTTTCCTCAGCTCACTGTGGGGAATGATCGTGTATATGCGGGTACAGTTTTTGAAGAGAGATTAACCTGCAGGAAATTCTTCAGTGACCAGGGGTAGCTCAAACGAGGGGGCTATTTCTTCTGCCCCACCTCCCTCGCGCCACAGGTTCTGGGCACACTTGTCGATCACGTTGACAGAGACGGGGCATCACATGTGGGTTGGTGCCGGGTTGCTACGCCCACCGAGCGAGCTCTACCAGAGCTCAACACGCAGAAGCCCGCCTGCCCGAGGGTCCTCAGGTGGTTCTGACGGTCAAGACTACTACGGAGCCAGGGCTTGGGGACAGGTGACTTGAGGGCCAAGAGCTGGTAAAGAAGGGCTGAGCGGCCACCTGTCAGACACCAGGGCACGGTCATCAGAAGTCAGTGAGCACAGGAAGGGGCGCATGGGGGGCAGGAAATGCAGTTCCAACCCCACTCCCCCGTCCACTGAGTTAGCACCTCGAGGGCGGTCCCCGGGGTAGTCCGCAGGGCTCTGCACCCATAGAAGCCCTCACACCTTTCCCGCTCAGGAGACCCGTCTCCACCCACTGAGAAAAGCTGGGGATGGGAGCGACAGAATCAGGACCAGCTAGAGTTTACAGCCCCACACACCTGTTTACATTAAAACGGTAAATCTCTGCTGATCGAATTAAAAAATCTGTATCAACCCACCAACTGACCTGCGACCTCTGTGTTAGATGCTGAGCTTTACTTACCCATTCATTATTCTGAAAACAGATCATGCCCCCTAAAAGACAGACACGAGTCTGTGGTGTCGGGGTCATCTAAGCGTTTCAGAAGGCCCACACTGCTTGTGCCCAGATGTCTCATCGTTCCCCCCTGGGAGACCTGAATTGTCTTGTTCATCTACCTGTCTATGTACCTGCTCAGGTCCACGTGAGAACAAGACCTCGACAGTTCTCAGCTTCGTCGTGCACTTAGCTGATGTGATCAGGAAATGAGACAGCGCTCACCGTACGAATAAATTAAATACTTTAAATCAAGGAATCAAAAATTCAGAATTCAAAATCTTTGGGTTTATAATAGTACTCAAAAAAGAGAAAGGGAAAATAAAGGAAGATTCTTGAACGTCGGAGGCTAGCTAACAAATCTAGAAGGACTGGTGCAATTAGAAAATCACCATTTTCAGAACCAGCGTAATGACTGAATCAGACAAGGGCTTGTGTGAAGTTTGTTGGCCAACAGGAATATTTATGTAGAGTTGAACTATCGCCTCACAACTGTCCACTAAGTGAAAACAGGTAAATACACCTTTCCAAGGGAGAGAGTTGTCACCACTGAGTGACACAGTTTACCATCACTGATAGTACAGACACCTGCCAACAGGGGTCTCACAGTGTGGTGTGACGTGAACGACACATGGTCCCTAAAAAGTATTCTTGCCAAAATCATTTAGCCTGAGTCTAATCCATTTTCTGTTTGGAGGAAACACAGAGGTAGGAGGAGCAAATTACACATCTGGCTTGGGCTCTGTCAAAAGACAGCATGACAGAAGGTCCAACATTTAAAGACACAGAAGTGATAAAATAACCAAATGCAAACACATGAAACTTGAGTGAGTCTGGATTTGAAAAACAAAGTAAAAGCTGCAAAGCTATAAAAACTGAAAAAGCCATAAAAGACATTCTTGGAAGAACTGGAGAAATTGTAATAGAGACAGAATATTACAGGATATTATGGAATTATTGTTAGTTATCCGAAGACAATAATCCTAACCGTTTTCATATAAACACCCTCCACGGTCACGGCCTCACTGCCCCACCACTGCTCCCGTCGGCAGCCTCAGCTCAGATAAATGCAAAGCGCCCCATGGATGTCACCACCAGGACTTCCTTGCGGGCCCCTGGTGACCCCCCTCCACCCCGGTCTTCACTTCCTGGAAGACCCTTCTCGTCTTACGTGGCTCCGGCTCTCTTTCCCCCCAGCAGTTCCTTAAACCTTCTGCGTTCTCTGCAACTTTGGACTCTCTTCCCCTAACCCTTGGCAGGTGAATTCACCTAATTCATTTACAAATTGCTTCCTCCAGGAAGCCTCCCCTGACTGCTCCGGCACTGGTTGGACAGCCTTCTGGTGTGTTCCCAGCAGCCTGCGTGACCTTGAGAGAGCCTATATCCACTGCATTCCAGCTGGAACTGCACTGGACAGTAAACTCCACAGTGCAGACACCCCAGCCAGCACCCGGCCCCTTCCAGGCCATCAATCAATGCAGTTCCGTGGATGAGGGTGGCCGCCCTGTCGGCCCGCCCTGAGGGAGCTGCCTCTTTCCAGCTTCCTGGCGAGCCGCCCCTCCTGTGGTTTGATCAACTCCTGCAACAAGGGCTTCCCTGCGTCCAGAGCGGCTCATTCCTTTTCCGATAGCTCATCCACGTGGTCCTACTTCTGATCGTGAGAACTCTGAACCACCGGCTTCTGAAACAACGCGACCCACACTTCATCCTGGAGTGTTTGTAGTATTTGAAAACAATTTCTGGGCTAAGCACTCCCTGTGCCTTCAGTTTTTCCTCGGTTGACAATGAAAGGCGTCCTCCCATAGTTCTGGCTGCGGCCTGGCTGTGTCCCCCACCAGTGTGGGGCGGGTTCACGCCACCCGGGGCCTGCCTACCCTCTGAGCTGACAGACGGAGGGTTAGGCCCTCTGATTCACCCAATCCCTGGGATGTCCACTCCACCACCCGTTTTGGTAAAGGGAGTCTTCCGGCTTCACGGAAGGAAGATGCAGGTGTGTAAGTCTATAAACACAGAAATGCAGATTCTCGGCATCATGTGATCTGAGTGAATCCACCTCCATCACGGACATCGTGGCTTTCCTTTCTAAATATTCACAAACTGCATCTTAAAAGGCAGGCTGTGTGACTCTGCCTGTGGTGGACGCAGACTTCACCGCTACATAACTGGTTGTTAGAACCCCCTTCCTCCCTAGTTTGAAAACCGGACGGCACATTTTACCCATCTCCGGGCATCTCTTCCAGTGCCTCCAAACTCCTCCTGTCGGTGCATCAGTGACCAGACCCACTAGCTCGCCAGCTCCCCGGGATGGATTCGTCTGCAGACAAACTCATTTAGGACAATTATGCTGTCAGACAATCTCCTGGCCTTTCTCAGACCTCAGCTCTCTCCACAAACATGTGTTCCCCTCTTTCTGTCAGAAGATCGCTCTCCTTGGCAGAGAGAGTGGATGCTCAAGAATCACGGCCCCCTTCCTCCCGCCTGTCTGCCCATGCTCTCACTGCTGGGGAGAAGCCTGGCTGCGCCTCGTCCTTGTGCTTCACCGTGACTCAGACTCTGTGGTCTCAGTCTCAGGGATGTGGGGCGGTTCTGTAAAGGTCATTTGCACACAAGACCCAGAAGCTGTCAGGGAGCCCAGCCCAGCCCTGGACGGTCCCCACTGGAGCCTGTACGGGCGGGGCAGTGGGGCTGACCGAAGAGACTCAGGATCGTGGGCACCAGTCCAATCACCCCTTAGGCTTAGCTTCCCTGGGGATCTGACCCTGAACCCTAGGGAAGGACGCATGGAACGCAGAAGGAGCCACGTTCAATCACACGCTGGCCGAGTGGTGAACGCGGAGTGAGAGAGAGGCGTCTTTCCACCTCGTCTGTGTGCACAGTGGGGCTGCAGAGGGCAGAGCCCCACGGCTCCTGGAAGCCTCTGTGCCGGGGCCGCTGTGCCCGCCGACAGTCGAGCAACGGCTATGCCTCAGTGCGCATTGGTGCCGGGGCGTCGGGGCCGCCGAGCTCAGGCTGTTGGAACCAGAGTGTGTGTGTCTCTCCCTCCTGGAGGCCACGTGGCGTCGGGAATCACCCAAAGTCCATCAGCTCCATCGGGCCCCAGCCTTGCCGCCTGTCAAACGGGGGCAGAATCCCGCTCACCTTATAGGGGTGTTCGGGGGACTACACGGGATAAAGGACACACCTGGCCCTCAGTGCCTGGTGCACAGTAAATAAACAGCAGCGATTATGATTGCCGGTATGCTCACACGCCACTCTGATCATTTACACTAAACCCACATGCTTGCTTCTTGATCATCATTCATCTCTCTTCTGGCTTTTTTGCAACCTTTGGTCTCTTCCATACATGGAAACAGAATTTTCATCGTATTCCCAACTTTAATAACTGGAGCTCTACCCTCCGCCCAGTGGAGTATCATGGTGGTGTAGCCTGACTGAGCTACAGCATAAATCTGATCCTCTCTTCAAGTATCGTTGGCTGACATTCTGATGCTGTGTGGGTTTGCTCAGGTGTCTCATTATTCTGGGACCCTCTAATTCTGATGTTGATGGATGAACTGCGGTCAAAACTTTATTCAAAACATCTCACGCATGCGCGACATATAGGCGTCTTTTCCTGTTTTAAAAGCGCTGGATACGAAATTCAAAGAGGAGCGCGTGGCAGCTGCAGCCGCAGACGATCACAGCTCCCATCATGGGACGTAAAGGAGCTGGACGTCACGCCGTCTTCCAGGGAAAGGAACCAACTTTCCTGTTTACAAACCACAAAATGAACACATTGGAAACACAGGCCTTGGACAAGTGGTTTCACCATTTTCTGTTTGTCACTTTTTGGAGTGGCTCAAGTTTTCTCGAGTGAGTGTTTTATTCTGAGTTGAAAAGATAATAAGACAACTGGCCTCCCCCTCAGGAGGCTGTTTCCCCTTGGGAAGCTCCCTTTCAGGGCGGCCTTAGAGCAGCCCCTGGAGCTGCTCAAATCCCAGACAGGCAAGTTCCCTGCGGGGCTGAGGGAGGTGGGCAGCAAAGACAGCAAACAGGACGGAGCAGACGGGCTGCCATGGAAGTGGTCCAAGAGGTTTGCACCTGATGCCTGTGGGGTTTCAACCAAGGTGCGTGCGGGGGCGAGGTGCACTGCTAACAAGACCGACACAGAACCAAAGCGGATGAGAATGTGATGTTTGGGGAATAGCGTGAGGCTTGATTTCGTTGGAAGAAAGGGTGTTTTGGTGGAAGGAACACAGTTGGGATGACAGATTTGGCCCGGATGGTGTGGGGTCTTGGTTTGCAGGCTAAGGAACCTCACTAAGTCCAGCATAGAACACCTGACATCTTCAGGATGTACTGGGGATACCTTAAACATTTTGAGTAGGGTAGTGGTGTGCGTGAAATTGTAGTTCAGGACATTTTATGTGGGATGAATTCGAATGGGAAGAAATTCTAAGCGGTGAAATGAATGGAGATGCTAACATAGTCGTGGAGGGGAGAAAGGATTTCCTAAATGTTGACAGAAAGATTTGTTTCAAGTTCGTTTACCTAAAACACTGTGAAAGTAGACTTAACTCATTGGATTTGGGGCTTAAGAGAGACAGGAGGGCAACACAGCCGTGAATCAGGCTACGTGACCGGAAAGAAAATTCCTTCTCCAAAATGAGCAGAGTTAAATCCATTCACTAGAATTTTTTAAAAAGACCTGAGGATGTATTCTAAAATTTAACAATTTTCAGGTTTCAGACCACTGAAAGCAAGGTCCTATAATATTTTTTAGGCACATAATTTAATGAATGGCTTAGTTATAACATGCTGAATACCTATTTCTTCACTGTTCAGTGGTGCAGACTATTATACGGTAGGGTTTCTTTGGGCCAACCAAGATCAAGATCTTTGAAAGTGAATTTCAAGAAGGATACAGTACTTGTGGCAACACTGACTGACCGGAGATGGGGCGGGAGTTAGGTTTTTCCCGCTAATGAAGTCACTGTGTTCTCAAGGGCAGGGAATTCTCCATCCCACGTTTAGGACCTGACAAGACGGAGACTCTGCTCCCCAAACACGTGCTGACTTCAGGTCTATCATTCTGTTCTGCATGATGGATGAATGTGGACAGCAGTCATGTTCTGAAAATATAATATTTCACGAGAGCCAAAGGCTCCTGGTGCTATAGCGTCTGTGTGGTGAGCCTCTGAATTCTTGCCAGTGAAGATGGGGCAGTAATTGAATTCTTCAGATACATTAGCAGCATTTGTATCGACGTTGATCCATTTCCCTGAAGACATTCCAGGACCTCTCGGTCTGTTCAGAGACCCCCGGGGCATCTCCACATGGACCCCTGCCAGGTGGGCGGCGCGGCTGCCCCCGTGCCGATGGAGACGAGACTCTGAGCCCATCCCCGCTGCTACATCCGCCCCTACTTCCTCCCTCCCTCCTTCCTTCTGGCTCCTGTTACGTCTGTAGTCTGCCTACTACGCTGACCTGGAAAAGGGGCCGCGTGAACCTGGCTAGAACCACTCTCATGAGAATGCATATGTATGTGTCACTGAGTCACTTGGCCGTACAGCAGTAATTACAACACTGTAAATCAACCATACCTCAACAAAAAAATAAATACACAGAACCACTCTCACGATACTAACCCCTCAGAGCAGAAGGACAAAAAGACATGGAATCAGAGAGAAACTATCTGGGCCTCAGCTTTCAGCATAAAGGCAGGATGACCGCGTAGCGAGGTCCCTGCAGTGCTGGCGTCGGCAGGTGACAGGCGCCAAGCACACCTGGCCTCCCCACCCCGTCCTGGTCTCTTCTGTTGGGTGCCCGGGTTGGGGTAGGGAGAGCACGCCTGGTGCACAAACAGACCCCACGCGGCCAAGTCCTGCAGCACCAAAGGCCTGGGCTTCCTAACCAAGTAAGCCTGTAACTGGGAACAAAAGCACATTCTTTAGAGATTCGAGCAGCGTTCACACTAACAGGCTTCGTGCAGAGAATGGATTTATGTTCATACTTTGGAACAAATGCCTGAAGACAGACAGGACGTGCAGGAGGAGGGGCTCGAGCAGGACGTTCATGGAAGGAATTCAACGGCCAGAAATGTTCCTTCCACACGATGCCCAGCCCAGAGGCCGCCACGTCCTCATTCCTTTTTTACTTCTGTTGCTGCCCAATAGATGTTTTGGCTGAACTGCCTTGGCATTTGTCTCTCTGTGGACATTTACAGCGGCAGAGACCACGGCCCCCACGTCCTCCCTCCGTGGCTCTGTGACCTTGGGGGTGTCATTTCAGGGCTGTTGGAACTCCGCCTCTTCACCCACAAAACAGGAGATACATACAGACTCTCTGAGTCTACCAGCACACGAGAGGGCCAGACACAACTGTGTCAAAGTGTAATAACCACACAAATGTAAGTTACAGTATCACTGCACAGAAGATTTTTGAAACCTCACTGCCATAGAAAAGCACGTATTGGGACTTCCCTGGGGGTGCAGTGGTTAAGATTTCCTCTTCCAATGTAGGGGGCGCAGGTTTGATTCCTGGTCGGGGAGCTAAGATCCCACATGCCTCGGGGGCCAAAACAACAAAACACAGAACAGAAGCAATGTTGTAACGAATTCAATAAAGACTTTAAAAATGCTCCACATCAAAAAAAATCTTTAAATAAAGCACATATTAATTAATCTATGACACTGGAGGCAGGCATATACAATGGAGAAAAGACAGTCTGTTCAATAAGCGGTGCTAGGAAAACTGGACAGACACAAGTAAAAGAATGAAATTAGAGCACTCCCTAACACAATACACAGAAAGAAACTCAAAATGGATTAAAGACCTAAATGTAAGACCGGATACTATAAAATTCTTAGAAGAAAACGTAGGCAGAACACGCTCTGACATAAATCATAGCAATATCTTTTTCGATCCACCTCGTAATGAAAATAAAAACCAGATAAACAAATGGGACCTAGTTAAACTTAAAAGCTTTTGCACAGCAAAGGAAACCATAAACAAAATGAAAAGACAGCCCTCAGAATGGGAGGAAGTATTTGCAAACGAAGCGACCAACCAGAGTTTAATCTCCAAGATATATAATACAAGCAGCTCATGCAGCTCTATGTCAAAAAAACAACCCAATCGAAAAATGGGCAGAAGTTCTAAGTAGACATTTCTCCAAAGAAGACATACAGATGGTCCAAAAGCACATGAAAAGCTGCTCCACATCACTAATTAGTAGAGAAATGCAAGTCAAAACTACAATAAGGTATCAGCTCACACTGGTCAGAATGGCCATCATCAAAAAGTCTACAAACAGTAGATGCTGGAGAGGGTGTGGAGAAAAGGGAACCCTCTTGCACTGTTGGTGGGAAAGTAAATTGATACAGCCACTATGGAGAACAGTATGGAGGTTCCTTAAAGAACTAAAAATAGAACTACCATATGACCCAGCAACCCCACTCCTGGGCATATATCTGGAAAAGATGAAAACTCTAGTTTGAAAAGACACATGCCCCCCAACATTCATAACAGCACTATTTACAGTAGCCAAGACATGGAAGCAATGTAAATGTCCATCGACAGATAAAAGAATGTCCAAGGATGGATAAAGAAGATGTGGTACATATATACAATGGAATGTTACTCAGCCATAAAAAAGAATGAAATAATGCCATTTTCAGCAACATGGATGGACCTAGAGATTATCATACTAAGTGAAGTAAGCCAGAGAAAGACAAATATCATATGATATCCCTTCTATGTAGAATCTAATTTTCAAAAAAATGACACAAACTTATTTACAAAACAGAAACAGACTCACAAATATCAAAAACAAACTATGGTTACCAAAGGGGAAATGTGGGGGAAAGGGAGGGATAAATTGGGAGCTTGGGATTAACATACACACCACTACATATAAAAGAGATGACCAACTAGGACCTACTGTATGGCACAGGGAACTGTAGTCAGTATTCTGTAATAACCTATATGGGTAAAGAATCTGAAAAAGAATGAATATATGTATATGTGTAACTGAATCACTTTGCTGTACACCTGAAACTAACACAACACTGTAAATCAACTATATTTCATTAAAAAAAAATTTTAAGACCTAAAATTTAAAAAATTAAATAAAAATTAGAACTCTCATGTTAACTTAAAACTTCAAATGCTCCACTAATCACTGCAGATCAGTTTCCATGGAGACTACGGTAAGAACCTAGCAAACGTCACTCCAGGTCGGCTTAACAACCCTTGCGTCTTTGACATTGGCACCGTAGGGCACCGTGTGGTTGATGTTCAAAGCGAGCATTTAAAATAATTTGAAAAGTATTAACAGTCCCTCTAGCTTACATTATGAAACGTCCATTACATTTCTATCACCTAAAAACATCTCAGACTCTTTTGAAGTTATTTTTATATTCGACCTTCAGCACTCTACTGCCCATCACGTGTCCCCAATCCTTATTTTAAACACTTTGCTTTCAGCCATGAAGTTATTCTTTGAAGCCATAAAGGAACAACAGAAAGCCAGAAGGAGAGAATCAGAAATGAATGTTTAGTATCATAAAACCAATTCCTGGCTGCCTGGACTCAAGCTAAGTTCATAGACGGAAGAAAAGATATGGACAGACACAGGGAGAAGCTGTGTGTGTGTAAACATACACACACACACAGACTGGACACGTGGAAGACAGTGACCAAGGCTCTTTGAACTTATTTCGCAAGCCGTTTGCCGCCTTCATGTCAAGACGTGTTGAGGACAAAAGCCACCTGGACTTGAAGGGAGAGTGAAAGTTCTGAGGACGCCGCCAAGCACGCAGCATGGTCCAGCGAGCGCGCCCGTCCCGCTGGCTTTCTGCTCCCAGCCCATGGCTGCGCTGTATCTCGGCCCGTCGGCACCCAGCACTCCACGTGCTCCTGTCTCCTAGACTTGGCAGGCTCTGTGGGGTCTCGTCCTGACTCTTACCTTCAAGCTTCCGGTTCTGGCTGGATACGAAGAGCTCCTCAGGGCCTCTTCTTGGCTGCAGCTTCGGACACGCTGGCCCCAGTCGCCACCCAACAGGCTATGGAAACAAGACCAGCCTCCAACTGCAGACACACAGTGTTGCACCGTGCACAAGCCACATTGCTTCAATCCCACTGAAAGGTCACGTAACCCTCTGTCCAATCTTTCCCCGTTTTTTCTGACTCTATCTTTCCTAACGTAAGTCCTTTTCTCCAACCCTAAATATTTTCGTCTTCTTTCTCTTGACCAGCTCTAACTCTGATGTTATAGAACTTCAAAGGAACATCTTTTCCCAACAAGAGGAGGGGGCAGTGTTTTCATATGGTCACCACGTTTTCACTTGATAACATCCATGTTTAGTAGAACCTTTGGATTATTTGCTTTAGATCTCAGCATCCTGATGGTTGGTATCTTCAAGGAACAGCTTATTACAGTTTCAAGATTCTTTTTGGAAAAAAATAAGATTAGAACTCATAGTTTCATGAGGATACAGTTGGTGCTACACATCTGTACGTGCATTTCCTTACTTAGGCCCATCTGAGGCGTGTCTGTTCACGTGTCCTGGCGAGGCCCTGGGTTGTTCAAGGGAACCACAGAGTCAGAGACTTGGGGATATCTCCTAGTCCAAGATGATGCATAAGTATGACAAAGAGTGAGTCCAGTACCGGTGAGTGAGGATTTGATTCCCTTTACATCATTTCTCCATCCAGAGAAGGGCCTTCCAATACTTCGTATTTCTTGATTTTAAGACGATATTTTTTTAATGTAAACATTTTTCATTTCTATTATAACTGCATTTGACAGATTTAACGTGAAACAGTCAACAGCTTTTTGAGAATCTAAATAAAATATGCAGAGTGATTTCTGCTTGCCCTTAAATTTATTTGACTCATCTTGAAAACAGTCTGTTTTATCCTATGTCAGCACTGAAGCTGCACTTCCTCTAATAGGTGAAGATTATTTATGTTACAATAAACAGTCATCCATCCCTTCCTCTGTTCTCTTATATATCCGTCCACTTGTCTGTTCTTCTAGCCATCCTTCTAGCCCTGTGTTTCTTCTTTTGTTGACTTTATTTATTTAAAAGTGCTATTAATGAGTAAATGATAGTAGAGGGACTGAACAGGGCAAAGGGCCACAAGATGAACAAGAGGTACCATCACTGCGTAGGAGCCACAGTCCAGTGAGAAGACAGAGGGGCGAACCGGAACATAACCTGGTAAACGTGAGAGCAGAGGCTTGGAAGGAGCATGGGGACCCAGGGGAGGAGGCCACCACCTGCACGGGGAGGGCAAGGGTGCCACAGAGGAGGTGGCCTGGAGTGGGTGTTGGGGGGGGGTCTTCCCGGCTGGGGCGAGGGATTCAGGGAAAGGGAGTGGCACTGATGAGGTGTTGCACGTTCAGGAAATGGCATGTGGACCCGAGCGATGGAAACATGGGGTATCGGACAGGGAGTGCCGTGAAGCAGGAAGGATGTATCCGAGCCAGGATGGGGATAACAGCTAATAATTGCCTTAAACTCATTCAGTTTGTACTATGCCCAAGAACAGGGCCACGGATGCAGTAATTCCACGTGTGAACACCCCTGAACTTCACAAGGAGCCCTCTGTGAAGGCTCAGTTGTTACCACCATTCCTCAGATTAGGGTCTGAGGTGAAGAGCAGTTCTCAGCGGGCCAGACATGGTGGAGGCCGTGCGGTCCCACCCCCTCTGTCTACCGGTCACGGGGGGAGCTTCGGGGATCTCGAAGCACTGAGTCCGCAAGATCAGATACGAGCATCAGCTGCACAGCAAGTGTCTGGGCAGAAGGCAGCCCGAGGGCCGGGGGTGATGGGTGGGATTTCCAGAACCCACCCTGCAGGGCCTGCGCGTCCACAGGAAAGGTGGGAAGGAATAGCCCGTGAAAGGCGCCGTTAGAGAGGATGGTGGGGTGGCAGGGAGGGTGCGCCTGAAGGAGCCCTGAGAACGAGGTCCTGCAGGGTGAGGGGCTGCCTAGCAGAAGGGCCCTGTGCTGGGGGAGGGGAGGTCCACAGAGGGCAGGGGTCAGGACCGGATGTGGGCTTGGTGGCAGGGCGAGCGGGATGGGTCCCATCAGAGGCGCCATCAAAGCCCGGCGCATCCCCCATAGCACCCACTTCTCTTCCAGACCCTCACCCTGCTGTCGGGCTCTAGGAGCAGAAGACTGGAAGCAGGCGATACCAATGTGGCTGCACACACGCCACGCACGGGTGCCCCAATTATCACACGGGTGGGGGACACGTAACACGAGAGAAGCACAGCCAACGGGTCACGAGGGCAGAGTCGACCATGAGAAAATTATCTTTGGATGCGGGGACTTAGTGCTTAGCTTTCTATAAATTCAGGGTCTGGGAAGTTCATGAAAATAGTTTTGGAAGCTACTTAAATGAAGGTAGGAACATCTTGCTGAGCTTGTGGGTTGTGTGGTGTAGACACTGAGGTTCAACAGGTGGTTCTAAGCAGGAGGGGAGGGAGGGGTGGGGCTGGACGGGGCCAGGGGAGAGTGGGGCATGCACTGGTGTGACACCTGGTTGCCTTGTTTAATTCCCCAGAGCCCGCCGGTTTAGCTTTCTTACTCTGCTTTACAGACTACGTACCTAGGCTCAGAGAGGCGACGGCAACTTGGCTGAAGTGAGAGTCAGAAATCGTGGCTCCAAGGGTGAACCCTGGGTTCTCAGGCCCCGAGGTCAGTGTTCCTTTTTGCTTTTCTGGTGTTTTAAGTGGAAAACCTGTATATATTAACACTAAAATTCCCTGCTTTCAACACCACATACAATTTTTTGGTGTTTTGATTATAGTCATCTGTTTTCTTCCAGTTATAATAGTATATAATTTAGCTGTTCGTTGTACACAATTAAAATACCTAAGTTCAAACAAATATAAGCAGTGATTTTCAAATCAAATAGCTGAAATTAATGATTAAGCAGAACAATTAGCATAAGATGCTTTTCATTAAGAGTCATGGGGCTGCAGGGTCAACAGGCCCAGGGTGGGAGCCCAGTAGACGTGGGTGGTATTTCTTGTGGTGATGCCTGGATCATGCCTGGCAAAACATTTAAAATACTGGAGCTCGGTAACTAAAGGCCAGAGAAATATTGATTTAGCTGCTGAGTCAAATTAATTTATAATACCATAGAATTATAACAAGGTAACTATTAACATATCTTCAAACAACTGTTTTTACAACTCCACTAGCACTCGCTGTTTCTTCGAGGATAAGACTATTTAGGACGGGGAGAAACCAGACATTGGCTACAGAGTATATGCCGGGAGGTTAGAATGAGGAATGACGGCAATCTGGGAAAATCCCTGAACAAAACAAAGGGGATCACGAACAGCAGCTCTAACTACGCTGATGTGGCAGTGGGGCCTGGTGCTGGTCACACACGGCCGTGGTGACACTGAAGTGTGTGTCCTGTGATCTCTTCTTTACGAGTGATCCTGGGGGTTTACGAACGTGACTTGGCTACACTTCACTCCGGGAAGAGAGCCGATCTGATACCTGGGCTTCAGCACATTTCTATCCCGAGCTCTTCGTGAACGGAATATTCCGCAGATCAGCTCCTGAGGGAGGCCCTTCCTCAGTCATCCTATTCAACTGTACAATGCTAAAATAAGTTATTTCTGCAGAAACAGGTGAAGGGGGAAATCAAATAAAAAGGACGAGCCTAAATACACATTTAAAGGGATAAGAGTTAATCAACATTTGTTGTAACCTTTCACCACGAGCTTAGCGGGACCACAACAAGCCCACGGATGCTGTTTTGCGCGTCAGGACTGTGCTGGTCTCATTGCCCGTCTCCTCAAAGCCCATGGATTCTGTGTGGTTCTGATGCAGGTGAGACTCTGACAGCCCTTCGAGTGACGGGCACCGAGAGGGGCTGGCGGTCTACACAGAGAGCTGTGTCCTCCTCTCCACGTGGTGTCAGAGCCTGAAATCGCCTGGAAGGAGCCCTGTTTGGCTTACAGACCAGACAGATTTCCTAGTGATCCGCCACGGGTCTGCACACCTGCAGTGATGAGCATGCAGACAGGGAGGGTGTCCAGCACCTAATCACACTCGTCTTCTTTCCTGAACTTGCCCCTTGAACTTGGGGGATTTCGGAAATCCATCTTTCCTGAGTCCACTTCCTCTGGCTCTCAGTCTCTCCTGGACAAATACCTGCTCAGGACTGACCATCAGGGTGAGACAGTGCCCGACACAACGGGGATGGCCGGGCAGTCTTCAGGAGGGAGAATGAATTCTGGAACCAGGACTGGTGCCCCCTTGTCACAAGTGGATTCACCTCTCAGGGAGTCAGTTAACGCGTCACCGATGGACACAGACGAAATGCCCAACTCCTCCACGTCGGTGGACCCGGGAGCCCAACAGGTGGCAGGACTCAGTGCCGTGAACTGTAGCTGTTGGCGCTCTACTGTCCGAGCCATTAAAACCTCGATATTAAATCAAATCTTCCAACTAACACAGTGACAGTAGCAGGCGATTGGTCTCTCGGTGTCAGAGGGGTGGGGTTCACCAGCATCCCTGGACTTAATTTCATCAGAAAACTCTGCGCTGTCACGTGGAAGCTTATAATCTAAACACATAGGAAGGCCACCAGATGAGTGAGGGGCATTTTCAAAGTTATAAGTGATCAAATGTGGCTGCGCCAGACAATACGTCAAAATTGTATCTATCTTTGCCAGACAAGGTTGCTGTCACAATGCACAGCAGCATCCCAATCCTCTGGACCACAGGGCCGTCGTCCTCCAGAAGCTCAGAGGCAGAAGCCCCCTGGGACCCCAGGATGTCACTCACACCTCACTGATGACCCCATGTCCTGGCACAGTCAGAGGGGAAACGACAGTCTTGGGGGACAGAGGTGAGCTGTGAGTCTGGGATGTTTCCAGAAAGGATCGGGGATGTACTTCAGAGGGCAAATGGAAACCATCAGCAGCTCTTAACGGGGGAGGCACACGTCCTGACTTTCAGGAGGAGAGAGAACTTTGAAAGAACTTTGAAAGGGATTTCCCTGGTGGCTTCATCCTGGTCCGGGAAGATCCCACATGCCACGGAGCAACTAAGCCCACGAGCCACAACTACTGAGCCCACGCGCTGCAACTACTGAAGCCTGCATGCCCTAGAGCCCATGCTCTGCAACAAGAGAAGCCACAGCAATGAGAAGCCCGTGCACCACAACGAAGAGTAGCCCCCGCTCGCCACAACTAGAGAAAGCCCGCGCGCAGCAACGAAGACCCAACGCACCCTTAAATAAATAAATATTAAAAAAAAAAAAAAAAGAAAGTGGAATCTAGGGAAACTGAACGTGTGATGAGTGAGGCAGAGCCTGAAGAACACAGGGTTCCTGGAGGAAAGCTCCACTGCAGCTCTGGAGGGGAGGGTGGGTGGGAGAACTGGGCCGTAATAAAGACCAGCCTCTCGACCAGGGATGCTTCCCCAGGGGGCATCTGGCAATGTCTGGAGACACGCTTATTGCCCTGACAGGTAACCAGAGGGTGGAGTCCAGGGATGCTATGAAACATCCTAAGGTGTGCGGGACAGCCCTTCCCCCAACCGAGAACCGAGAACCTCCTGTGCACCTCTCTGGACCCTGGACAGACTAGCTCAGCCTTGAATCAATGCCGACCGTGTGCTCACCTGGGTCATGACCTTGATAGTGTGGCTGTTGGGAAAGCCTGCAGTGGACCGTTCAGCACCCAGCAAGCTGCGCTCGGTGAGTCTGGGTGACAGCGGTGCTGTGACATTCTCATCAGCCCAAATGCCTTCCTGAAGACTTTGTTCCATATTTATAACAAAACTGGTCTGCCTGAATTTTGGGGAATAGCTGTGGGAAGCGCATCACATTTTTTGGAGACTCAAGCCCCCTTCAGACACGCAGACGTGTGAGCACGTTGGCGAAGTCCCCAGGAGCAGCAACAGCTGTCCCCACGACATGGAGCCCAGAGCCTGGGGCTGGGCTATTGTGCCCCCATCCAGCTGAGCCCCGTCCAGCACGGCTGCCGAACCAGGATGTGCTGACCCAGGACCTGCCTCGTTCCCAGAGCTGCAGAGAAAACCTAGCTCTTCATTAGCAGGTCCGGGCAGTCTCTGCTGGCTTCCACCCCATGTAAGGTCACAAGATAAATTCAAAGTTAATAGGAAAATAACCAGGCTATTTTAGGCATTTTTGGATGAGGGTTATTTACTTTCACTCCACTGCATCCTTACACAGGGCAATAAAGCACAGCAGGATAATGACACTTAAAAAAGGGCCGGGCAGGGCTTCCCTGGTGGCGCAGTGGTTGAGAATCTGCCTGCTAATGCAGGGGACACGGGTTCGAGCCCTGGTCTGGGAAGATCCCACATGCTGCAGAACAAGTGAGCCCGTGCGCCACAACTACTGAGCCTGCGCGTATGGAGCCTGTGCTCCACAACACGAGAGGCCGCGATAGTGAGACACCCGCGCACAGCGATGAAGAGTGGCCCCCGCTTGCCACAACTAGAGAAAGCCCTCGCACAGAAACGAAGACCCAACACTGCAAAAATAAATAAATTAATTAATAAACTCCTACCCCAACATCTAAAAAAAAAAAAAGGGCCGGGCAAAGTGAGAGCAGATTGAGGCTGGACTCTGTTATAAAACGTGGCTGACTTGACCTGAAAGCTCTTCTGAGCGCTGCAAGCTCGTGGGAAGTCAGCGCAATCTTCCCAAGAACACAGGTCACGGCAACCACCACGAACCGGAGTCAACAACGACCCAATCCTGGCTCTGACTGGTGGGACAGTGACCACCTCTGCCCCTCCCCCTGCAACCCCCGGCATCAGTGTTTCCCTCTGAAAATTCGGGGGCTGGATAAGACCATGTGCCAGCTCTCTGTGCTCAGTCCCGTGATCCGGGTTCTTCTGAAAGATGTCGCAGCCCTGGAACAATCGGTTGCCCATCTTTCTCCCCAGTTCCTAGGGCAACACTGTGACCCCTCCATCAAGGTGGACGCGCGGTCATGGGAGGGATGGACAGACAGAGACTGGAGAACAGGGCCACACGGTCGCTGCGTCAGTGAGCGAGGGTCACTCCCAAAGGTCAGCTGCCTGGAAGAAGAGCTTTCACTTACATCTAGAGAAAGAAACTCCCCCTTTTCTGATGTTAGCTCCTTAAATAATGGAGTAAAAGGAAGATGAGAAAATACGCCCGCGGCCCCGCCCCAGACACCTTTCAGGGATTCACCCTCCTTCCTCCTGTGCACCTCTCTGGACCCTGGACAGACTAGCTCAGCCTTGAATCAATGCCGACCGTGTGCTCAGAAAGGCGGCTTGGACCCAGGGTCAGACCTCAGGCCCTCCTGTCCTCTGTTGAACCTTAGTGTCTGGGATGGCCCACGCTCACCTCTCATCCCTCAGAACGCCTCCATCTGTTCCCACCTTGAGATTCGAGATGGAACATACGTCTCTGCTCAGGCAGGAACTGGCCTCCTGCCCCTGGACTCAGGCTCCGGCCCATGCACCCTGCGGTCTTCTCTGCGCCCCAAACACGCTCGCCCAAACCTTCAAGGTGGTCCCACTGCCGGACTTGGAAACTCAGAGTGCACGGCCTTGGGGTCCAGGCCCGTGGACGCTTCTGAGGTCACCCCCAGCTCCCACCACGACCCCCAGTCCATCAAGGGAGCTCCCCGTCTTCTCCTGGCTCCTCACTATGCTTCTTCCAACCCGTTTTTTTTTTTTTTTCTTCCAACTCGTTTTGGACATCTAGTTTATACTGATCTTTGGGAGCTGCTCCAAATAACCCCTATGTGGAGTGACTGGTCTCCCCGGTACCTCTCAAAACACGTCCTGCCAGTCCCCTCCCTGGGGTCCTGCTGTCTACAAGCTGACTCCTTAGTTTTGTTGAAATCTGTTCCCAGGTCCCTGCCTCACTGGCCCCTTATGAGGGCAGTGATGCCAGCCTGCAGCTCCTGATGTGTCTTCCTGAGCGCAGCACAGTTTGTTTACGCTTATTATGGGCTCAATCTGCGGGCTGACAGATTTGAATATTGGGTTCATACAGAGGTGAGGGCTTAGACCCCCTTTTGTGTTCTCAGGCTGAGCCCTCAGCCAAGCACCATGTCCCACCCACCATAGTTGCACTGGAGCCCTCGGCGGCCAACCCCGCAGTTGACGAGAGGTGAAAGGGCAGAAGCCCATCCTCAGGGCAGGCGGGGGCGATGCAGAAGAGGAGGCACGAGGTCAGACACAACACTCTGTAACTGCGGGGCAGGACACGGGGGTCTCGGGAGGGGAAGGAGGGGTGCAGAGGTGGCCCCGGATACGACCCCATACACAAAGGTCACGGCTGTTTCATTTTTTTTAAATTAATTAATTTATTTATTTTTGGCTGTGTTGGGTCTTCATTGCTGCGTGTGGGCTTTCTCTAGCTGCGGTGGCTTCTCTTGTTGTGGAGCACAGGCTCCAGGCACACGGGCTTCAGTAGTTGCAGCACGCAGCCTCAGTAGCTGTGGCTCGCAGGCTCTAGAGCGCACGCTCAGTAGTTGTGGTGCACGGGCTTAGTTGCTCCGCGGCACGTGGCATCTTCCCGGACCAGGGCTCGAACCCGTGTCCCCTGCATTGGCAGGTGGAGTTTTAACCACTGCACCAGCAGCGAAGCTGTTTCATCTTAAACTTTCACAAAAATGGAATCATTTTCTCCAGCAAAAGAGGTAGGAAGAAAGAAAAGCAGGATTATCTTAATAAATAGATAAAAAGAGATTATGCGTGATTCTGATGAAGGAAACAGGATGCCGTGTAGGTGACAGCGTTTTCTGCATCTCCCCAGGACACCCCGAAAACTGCTTGCATCTGCTTTTCGCCAACACTACTGCTCGTGGCAGAGATCCTTGCAGACTGAACTGGCTGACGTCTCGGTAGCCCCCTTGCTGATGTCGGGATGTCGTTTCCTTTAAGGCAGATGCTCCACCAAGGGTGCTGTGAGCCCATCAACGGACATAAGCTTCCGAGGCTCCTTCCTGCTTTGACGCATCTGTGGAAAAGTCCACCTGGACGTGCTCTGTGCTCAGAGCCTGGGCTTCTGGTGCCCCAGCATTAACGTTTTCAGCAAGAATTGTCCATTTTTTCTTTCCACGACTTGTGCCTGGTTCCCTGTGCTCACTGAGTCTGGATGCAAAGTGGGTTGGCTGTTCTTTGGTGGTTACAGTCAGGCCTCCTGGTTTTCAGAAGGCGATGCCACCTGCGGCGGACCTGCTTCTAATCCTGCAGGGATGTTGCCTCTGCAGGATGTCTTTGCCCAACTGTAACCGCACGGTCCCCGGCTACTCGGCCGTTACCTAAAGGAAGGTCTAGGAAGCTGTTGTCCCCGAAAGATGCTGTGAGGGACGAGCGGCTTGTCTTCTGTTGCACCCACCCTGCAGAACCAGAGGCCTGCGAGGATGCAGTCACTCAACTTCTTCCATCCAGGCTGCTAAACATGGCTTGGATGAAGTTAATGAAGCCACGGGGACAGGGTCCCTGGCAGCACGTGGCCTCCGCCCCCGCTGTCACTTCAACACCGTCTCCCGGTCCATGTGGGTCCTGCTCAGGCCCGCTGCCCCCTCTCGTGCACCGTGATTCCAAAGGTTCACCTTTTCTTTTACCACCCTCCCTCTGTACGTCCTCCAATGCCCCCGAGATGTGCAGCGCCTTCCTCCCCGCTCGGCCCATCCCCGCCTCCGCCTGGACAAGGCCACTCTCTCCACCATCGCCCTCCCGCGGGCAACCCTGCCCACTTCTCCCCTAAGAGCTTTTCTAACAAAGATGCCTGAGTGCCTCTGTCAGGAAGAAACTGCCTCCTTCCATCCACCCACGCCTGGCCTCAGCCCCCCGCCCCGAGCGCTCACCCCAGGAAGCTGGGCGTTTTGCCCCCACGGTTCACGTGCGGGTGGGCACACGCCGTGTCCCTGACCATCCCAATTCCATCCCAATTCCTAACTGCTGAGCTCCAGGCCCCACGAGCAAAACAGCCTTCGTGCAGCTCTGCGGGATGCGCTGGGCCAGCGTGACGGACCGCGAGCCCGACCCCGCTGCGTCCCTGACGGGCTTGGAGCTTTTCCTGGTTCTTAGCGCACGTCAGGTCGGTCTCCAGGTAAATCAAGCCCAGCCCAGGACCAGACCTCAGTCCTCTCTCTCTCTCTTCCTTCCAACATCCACCCAGCCAGCTGATCTTTCCTTTAATAATTCTGCTGAAATTGACCATTTTGCCGCTGCTTAGTGTGCAGCTCAGGGGCATTAAGTGCCTTCACGCTGTTCTGCCACTGTCACCAGCACCGTCTCCGGAACTTGCTCATCTTCCTGAACTGAAACCTCGAACCCGCTAATCCGACACCCGATGTCAGCCTTTGAATCTGTCAGATGTTTCAAATCCACCAGCTCCCACTCCATCCCCATCACCACCGCCCAAGTTCAGGGGTTTCCGCTCCCTTCAAACTGATTTCATTCTCTTCTTTTAATGAAAAATTTCATCTTTATAACATTTTTCACATTATAAAATTTTACAAAAATCAAATACCAAAGGGCTTATAAGGAAAATCAGTAACCCTGGGTCTCAGCCCTATTTCCCATCTTGAATACCCGTCCCCAGAGGCAGCCCCCTTTTACTATTATCCTCCTGATTTATAATGATCATGATTAGACAGCTATTTTGGGGTATTTAAACTTTTGCTTTTGAGCTGCATCTGCATTACAACCGGTATCTTCTTTCCTCTTCTCTGTCTTTCCAATATTGTAACATTTGTTAAAATCAACATTTAATGCTGGAGAGTGTGTGGAGAAAAGGGAACCCTCCTAGACTGTTGGTGGGAATGTAAATGGATACAGCCACTATGGAGAACAGTATGGAGGGTCCTTAAAAAACTCAAAATAGAACTACCATAGGACCCAGCAATCCCACTCCTGGGCGTATATCTGGAGAAAACTCTAATTTGAAAAGATACATGCACCCCCATATTCACCGCAGCTCTATTTACAACAGCCAGGACATGGAAGCAACCTAAATGTTCATCAAGAGAGGAATGGATACAGAAGATGTGGTACACATATACAATGGCATATTAATCAACCATAAAAAAAGAACAAAATAATGTCATTTGCAGCAACATGGATGGACCTAGAGACTGTCATACTGAGTGATGTAAGTCAGACGGAGAAAGACAAATATCGTATGATCTCGCTTATATGTGGAATCTAAAAAAGGGGTACAAATGAAATTATCTATAGAACAGAAATAGAGTCACAGATGTAGAAAATAAACTTTTGGTTACCGGGGGTGGGGGTAAGGAGGGGAGGGATAAATTGGGAGATTGGCACTGATATATACACATTACTATACATAAAACAGTTAGCTAATAAGGACCTACTGTATAGCACAGAGAACTCTACTCAATACCCTGTAATGGCCTATATGGGAAAAGAATCTAAAAGAGTGGATATATATATCTGTATAACTGATTCACTTTGCTGTACACCTTAACTAACACAACATTGTAAATCAACTATACTCCAGTAAAAAATTATTTAAAAAAAAATCAATATTTAGTATACACATTATTTCTAGGTAAATATTATTTGCTGAAAACTCACATAATAAGGTAATATTATATTTCCTTTCGTATACAACTTATTGCTTTCCTTGGAGTTATTACTTTATTTTTTACTTATTTTTAATTTTTTTTGCGGTACGTGGGCCTCTCACTGTTGCGGCCTCTCCCGTTGCGGAGCACAGGCTCCGGACGCGCAGGCTCAGCGGCCATGGCTCACGGGCCCAGCCGCTCCGCGGCCTGTGGGATCTTCCCGGACCGGGGCACGAACCCGCGTCCCCTGCATCGGCAGGCGGACTCTCAACCACTGTGCCACCAGGGAAGCCCTAATTACTTTACTTTCTAGTGTGCATAATTTCTAGGTTCCTACTATTAACAGAGCCCGAGATTCTCAATCATAACATTTCCTTCTATGAATGTGATCAAACTTATCCAAAAATTTGCCAGTTTTTTTCTTCAGATCCCCCCCATAGCCACAGGGATAATTTCCTGCTCTGTTTTTTCCACTCTCATCCAAGAACCTTTTCAACGTATGTCGGTGTTTCTGGAGAGTCACTGTAAGCATATTATCTTTTTACCCGTATTTTCCATTGTTTTGTTTTCTTCCTACTTTCTAGGAGATTTTTTTTGCAATTTTATCTTCCAAATCTTATGTGGATGAAATCAAACACTAATCCACAGGCGACCTTGCTGGTTCACTGGATGGTCCTTTTCGAGAGCACCCTGTTCATGCTTTGGATGTCTCTCATCTCTGAGAAGTGGTGGTTTTGGTTAGTGTTGTTTTGCAATTTTTTTTCTGTTACTTCTGATTATCTCAGCATCTCTTTCAGTCTCTGCCAGTCCTGTTAGAGGCTTTTCTCAAGTCTTTGGTGGGAGCTACGACTGACTGGAGCAAAGCACGGAAAAGCTGTGGGGGCGCCGGGTGAGGAAATCTGGCTTCTCACTGTGTTGTGGGGGGGGGCACTCAGCCGTCAGCATCTCTGCAGCCGGCCCATTTCTCCCAGGGGAGCCCTCAAATCCCCCCTGGGCTTGGGAAGGTGTAAGCCTGCCTGTGAAGCGAGGAGAAGGGCTGGAGAGAGCTCAGGGGGAATGCTTGCCCGCCCCCAGCCCCCCAAGTGCCTTGCACTTGTCTCCAGAGCCCCCCTCCACCTGCTGCAGGTCAGCCTGGGGCCCACTTGGTTCCCGGGGGTAGAGGACTGGGGTTGGTGCCCAGACTTCCCACAGCCCTGGTCCATGCCCCTGTCTCTGTCTCCGTAGGTTTCCGCTGGCTTCCATTCCAGGGCCCTTCTGGAGACTCCCCTGTGTGAGAAGGTTCCCCTCCTTGTCGGTTTCCCTCTGCTGGGAGGGGCCCTCCCTCCTCACCCACTTCCCATATTATTCATTGATCTGTTTCCCTTCCGACATATGTTGTCATCTCTGTGGGCGAGCGTCATGTCCCACATCCTCTTTGTCCTGTGTGTTTATACTGTTTTTATTCTGCCGTCGCTCTATGTGATTTCGGGATGGGGCCGCATTCACGTGTGTAAAGAGAGGCAGGTCTGGCGGGAAAGGCCCTGGAGTCCTTCCTGCCTGCACACCAGGAACCGCGGCCCTGCCCAGCCCAAGCCACATTCTCACTCGTCTGTTCAACGTGAAAATCAGAGATCTTCTCATTTTCCGTTTTAGAATCCTCTAAAAACTGCCCCTCGTTTTCAGGATAAAATTAACTCCCTCCGTAGTCTGCTCTCTGCCCACTTCTCCGGCCTCCCTGCCATGACCCCCTCTCTCTCGCCAAGTCCCTGCCACGTGCAACAGCGAGTGTGGACATGGCTCTACCCGCCGAGGCTCCGCACGTGCCCGCGTCCTCCTTGGAGCCCTTTGTTCGTTCCTCTCCATCCTTTCCTGAGCAGCCATCTCCTCCCTGCCCTTCAGAACCTGGCTCTACATCTCCTCTGGGGACAGTCCTCACCCCCATGCAGTTTGGAAGCCTGTGTCCATATCCCACGGGGTCACGGGCACTTCTGCCCGACACGAAAGGTTTCCCTTTACGTCTCAAGTCCTGCACGAGCCCCAGGGCCCGGGACAAGTAGAAGGTGAACTTGGGAAAGGAGGGGCAGAGCATCTGTTGTTCCAGTTTCTAGCATAGTGACGATGCTGAGTAGCCTCAATAGACGTTTTCTGAATGAATAGATGCATCTTTTAGCTTTTGTTGCCTTTGTTCCTGGCTCAACCCCACTGACGTGGCAAAATGATTCCTGCAAAAAATGCTCTCCAGGGTATTTATGTGGACCATCCACTGCTGGCCAGGTAGAGAGGTGGGGCTGTGAGAACCACCCATAAAGCAGCTACCATCTCTATTTTAAAAACAGGTGAAGGATCTTTGTTCAAACACTGTGGTGCTGTTTCTCTCATATGGATCCTATGTAAGAAATTTCTCCATACCTGAGAATTGAGAAAAGCTTTATGACTTCTCAAGAGCTGGCATGCTCTTTATGGTAGGGAGCCATAAACATCTTGTGACCAGGGATGGCTCCTCTTTTGTGCCCCGATGGCCTGGATCAAATTTATGGCCAGAATCAAATTTATTTCGGGTCATAGAAACCACCATCACTCATCCATTTTCACAAATACTTGAAATGCTACCGTAATGAGTTCCGATCGGGTCCTTTATTAACTGATGCTTAAATCAGAGTCTATGCTTTCCTAGCTTCTGAAAGGGCTACTGAATAACAGAAGGCTTTTTCTCCTGATGTCCACGTATTTCATCACTAACTACGGACACTGAATCTCACCACGGGCTGTATGAGTCTTCCTTTATGAACATATTACATCTAAAGAGAGGAGAGGGAGAGCAAATGACCTTTTGTCTCCAGAATCTCCTGCCAAAGGCATCCGCAGCTAATGGGCTCCGCCATCCATGAAGAATAAATAGATTGATTAGTTTACTCAGCTGGAAAATGCTTGCTGGGAACTGCCAGTGGTCATCTGGCCAGGAATTTAATTCATATTTCCTGTCACCATGCAGCTAATGTGGGCTGCGACGTGGTCATTCAAATACCAAGAAGCTTTCATGCCCTTAAAGAGAGAGAACCTGAAACCCTGAGGGCTCAAGGTGGGGCAGAGCCCAGCCGCCCATCCAGCTCTTGGGGGGGAGTGAAACAGCAGTGAGATTTAGCCATTCATTAAAGAGCTGATGCAATTCCTAAAAAATAAGACACAAGCAGGCAAGCGAGGCTCCTCAGACTGGGAGCTTCCTACCTGTTCTGTGTCACTAAGTTGCTTCTTTCCTTGAGTTTTGGTCAATCACCCGCCAAATCCCAGTTCCCTCCATGGAACACAAGGCGTCCACACAAGCCGCCATCCTGCAGGGCTCTCACTATACAATCTGAGTCTATGTTGATCAGCTTACCTTCTACTGTTGCTTTTCTTTTTATGTTTTACAGCATCCAGCACAAAGTAGGTAGGAGCAGTGCTATTCTTTTTAAACACTTTTTCCATATTTGAGAATTTAAAATACTTTATTCCCTGCTTTCACTGCTTAGAAAGTACATCATTATTTTTGAAAAAATAAATAGCCTATTTTTCTGGTTGCAGAATTAACGATTATACATGATAAAATAATTCTAAATTGGCTAAAATATATGTAAAGGAGGTTATCACTACAACCTTTCCATACAAACATGGCACCTGCTCATATTTTAATATCCTCCTCCTAAGTATTTTCTTTGTGTACAGAGATGCTTAGATTCATGTCCTACAAAAGTAAGAGGACAGGACTTACGCTACATCTTCAGCCTAATTAACATAATATCGTAGGTATAATTTCTTATTATTGGAGTCTCTCTTTCCACACACACAAGCTCATCATACACGTGTCCCCGCCACAATTTTAGTTGCCCACTGAGCTCTGTTTATCAGATGTACTAAAGTTTATTTAACCAGCTCTCTTTGATGGAACATTCGTTATGGCTTCTAAATTCTTGCTGTTACAAAAATAAACTATATGTGTTTCTGTACATATGTCTATGTGTATTTGTTTGGCTGTTTTCGAGATTCCATAAATATCTAGTTAAAGCTTTCTGTGTATTTTACTATTCCAGGCGCTGGGGTTCAGATGTGAACAAGGAATTTACATTTTACATTTTTCCTTGACATAAATTTGCAGAAGTGGAATTCCTATCTCAAGGATTACGCTTATTTTAACTTGCCGCACTGAACATTAGAAATGTTTAATGTATGTACATTTACTATATACATACATATAATACATATATTAAACTAGTGAGAGCCCATTTCCCCGTAGCTTTGCTAATTTGCTAACGTTGGCTATTATTAACCTTTGCCTATTTGATAGGTGAAGAGGGGAGTTTCACGGGGGGGCGCACAGATGCTATCTGTGGTGGATCTGAATGCCTTCTGAGCGTATACGCTCATTTTCTGAGAGTCTTTGTAAAGTAGCTGTTCTATTTTCTCTTGTCCCTCTCTCTGTAGCATCTTACAAAACTTTTCAATGTTAGATATTAGCTCTTTACCAATATCTGCTAGTGATTCCTCTTTTTTGTTTTGTTTTGTTTTTTGTGGTACGCGGGCCTCTCACTGTTGTGGCCTCTCCCGCTGCGGAGCACAGGCTCCGGACGCGCAGGCTCAGCGGCCGTGGCTCACGGGCCCAGCCGCTCCGCGGCATGTGGGATCTTCCCGGACCGGGGCACGAACCCGCGTCCCCTGCATCGGCAGGCGGACTCTCAACCACTGTGCCACCAGGGAAGCCCTGCTTCCTCTATTTTAAACTTGCCTTTTTTAAGTCTAATTTTGATTAAAAAAGAATTTCTCTAGTATTGTTCCATGAAGTCAAATATAATAGCTTTTCCATTATTCTGTCCTTTTTTTTTTTTGGAATCATGCTCAAAACATCCTAACCAATTCCAAGATGATACAAATGGCCACCCAAATTACCTCCCGAAATTCTTATGATTTTGTTTCCTTACGTTTAAAATTCAGTGCCCCTGGGATTTAAGACGTTAGGTAAGAATCCAATGTCGTTTTTTCCAGATAGCTGCCCTTCGTCCCATGTGGTGGCCTACAGTGACCGCTCAGTGGGATGGGTGACGAGAGAGGGTTTAAAGTTCTTCCAGGACATAAAGCGCTGGCAGTGCCACCCCAGGTCCCCAGGACACAAGGCCCTCGGTGGCGTCCCCACCTCAGGAGTAAGTCAGAGCTACGATTCTTCCTTATTCCTGTTCGTCCTCATGTGGCACTAACTCACGTCGCCTGAAACCAGGTGACACGAAAAAGGTGTAGATGCCCTCTCGGAGGAAAGCTTGTTTATAACGCGTCTGTTGTGCGGTAGATTAGCTTTTGCAACTATACGCCTGAGTGCTATGCACTGAGCTGTGTTTTTCCAAAGAGGACTGCTTAGTTCAGCTCAGTGATGCTAACTGAAGGGTCTGGAGATAACCTACGGTCCCATCCCCTAACGTCCTGAAGAGGTGGCACTACCGTCGCCCAGGTGTAGCTGCTTTCCACGTGGCTGAAGTGCCCAGACCATGTCTAACACCCAGCTTTGCATATGCCCTGCAGGAGGAAAGGCCAGGGCACGCCCTCCTGCGCCCTGGAACACGTCTTACAGGTCTCCTATGTGTTCATGTAAACGTGTTCACTGAATCGGTGTTTGGCAAGGCCCGGGGTCTAAGAAGGGGTGAAGGAGGTGTTGGGGCCTGCCCGGGGAGCTCACACATGTGGGTGTGTGTGCAGGACAGAGCTGGACTCAGGAGAGGCCCCCCCGGGGGGAGCTGGCCCCAGAGGAAGGCGGGCTTCACCACGCAGGGGTCAGAAGGGAGGGCATCCCGCATCAGGTGGTCCAATCACAGCCTCCGTGCACCCCCATCAGGGCATGGGGGCACCTTCTCTTAAGTGATGTGCCTCCCCATCCCTAATGAGAAGTGGAACTCTTTTCTCCATCTCTGTATCTCGAGGGCCTGGAAGGCCCTGGTTAATAACAACGATAGTCGTTACTGCACACAGGGGTCTGCAGACAGAAACAGTCCTGCTGTGACCTGCCTCTGAAGCCCGGGTCTCCCGGACTGTCTCAGGGTTGTGATGTTCCTCAAATTCCCTTTACGGTGATGTCCATCTTATTTGAAAATCACTGACCCCGGACTTAGGAGGTCTGGCTAGATTCTGATATCCAGCCAGGTGACTTTAAGAATCTGATTTCTGGAGTGTCGTAAGGAGGTTCACAAAGGTGAAGAAATGGCCCCGGTGGCCACATCGGGCTCAGGTCCCTGTGCAGAAAATAAACATGTGACCCGAGGATCCAGCCCCCCACTTAGCATCTGGCACTGGGGAGGCGGCCCACACACTGTCGCTCTACCAAGGGGCATCGGTCCTTAAAGCAACTCAGACCCCTGAGCTATTAAATTAGATAACTCAGTATTTTGCAGTGATTTCAACAATCTAATCATCACTTTCATGACACAGTGTCTTGATAACACAAAGTAAAGCTAATGAAGTTAAACAAGATGAATAATTATAGGATCGTAAACACTCAGAGGCGAACTTAGAGTTCAAATCTCTAAGGCCCCAATCAGTGCAAATACTCTCTGCAGTAAGTTAGAGGATGGAAAGAAGTCTAATTTTCAGAGATACAGTTAAGCACAGCAGGAACAAATCCTTCCCAGATGTCCTTCCTAAGTAAATTGGCGCAAACGGAGAGCTTCAAGATTCCCACTGTTTTCAAAATGACTCTTGTAACTCTTTGCTCAATCGTCCTAAAATGGATGAAAAATAGGCATTGGCCCGGAACACAAGTAGACCTTCTGATAAGCGAAGCCGTAGCGCTGCCTCAGTTACTAACGTGTGCATCTGGGGGGGTTAATGGGAATGTCCTGGGGTTTTTGGTGAAGGGGTGGCACTGGGGCGTGGCTCAGCCCGAGCTCAGGGTCTCCCATGATCGTTCCCAGACCTCATCTCAGATCTCAGGTCCCATCCGTGACCTGCTGGGTTGTGATGAAGAGAAATAACTGACCGTCCAATTGGAATGATTTTTTCCCAACACGGGATGAGTGCCCTTTACTGCTCACCCATTCTGCACAGTGATTTACCTGTTGTTTAAAACAGTCTTTGTGCATCTGTTATATATGTATGACCATCCCAGCGGCCAAGATGGAGAGTCAGCATCCTGAGGGGGCTCCGTGAAGGCGCTGTAACCTGTGCAGAGAAGATATGTGGGAGCCAAGCCAGCGAGTCGGATGATCGCGAGGCTGCATCCGATTAACTCTTCCATAGCGGACGCCCAGCGCACCCAGAGGGGCTCGCGGAGCCCCGCCCTGCAGGGAAGCGAGCTGCGCTGAAGCCTGCAGCCCACCCACTGGCTTTGGAACAATGTCTCAGTCCTCTGGGCGCTGCAACAAAAGACCACAGGTGGGGCAGGGGAGGCTTATAAACAGCAGAGGCTCATCTCTCACAGCTCTAGAGGCTGGAGTCAAGATCGAGGTGGCAGCGTGACTGGGCTCTGGGTTCTGGTGAGGCTGCAGACAGCGGACGCCCTGTCCTCGCAGCGGGAGAGCAGAGGGGAGCAAGCGCTCTCCTGAGACTCTTCCCAGGTACCCACCTCATCACGGGCCCCCCTCAGGAGCTCGTCTAAATGCAACCGTCTCCAATCCCGCCTCCTAACACTGTCAGCCTGGCGGTCCGGCTTCACTACATGCATTTGAGAGGACACACACATTCAGTCTATGACAAATAATGTCAGCCAACACTGACGAAGCCTGCAGCTCCGTCAAGGGCACCCATCTGCTCCACCGAGTTTACTTGTTTAAAATGCCACGTCTCTGTAAGAAGTTCTTTCCTATTCTCCCGGACTTCCTGTTTCAGAGCAAAGTGGTATATTCAAGAGAACACTCCCTCGCTAGGGTGTGATGCTCTGGGGCCCAGTTTCCCCGTCCAGAGCCTAGAAATGGCCTTCTCCCAGGGTTGGTGTGACAGCTGCACGATCCAAAACAGAACACTCTGAATATAGGAAAAGTTTACAAATATTCATGTCTCCTTCCTAACCCGGCAAAGGACACGGAAGCTAAACTCTCTAGCCACGAGTCTAGTCTTCCCACGTAGGGCCCTGAGATGTCCTGTTAGCAATGATTTATTCGCCTCAAATTTCAACATCCAGTTTCATTACCATCAAATTTGAGAAAACATAAAAGATCTTTAAATTCCTCCTTTTCCAATCAAGCCACGGGAAGTGAGAGAATAATAGGGTTCAGCTGAAGAGATTTCCAATCACAGAAGCCGCAGACTATCCCTGAATATGAATCCTATGGCCACCGGGCAGCGGCAGTCGGGGCAGAAGGCCAGTCTGGACCATCCTGCCTGCATTGTCTGTTTTTTCTCGTCGCAAGTCCAGGAAACGCAGCTGACCTTTGTCAAGCCGACAAGATGCATCTCTGGGTGTAAACTGGGCACCTGGACCCAGCCTGCCTTTAGGGTCCATGACAGCAAGTTTAACGAGAAGATGGAAAAATGCAGCACAAATAGTGGCTGCATTAGAGGTTTATTGCAAAAGAGAATATCGTTTTAGTGCCGTTCGATGTCTGGCTACAGATCACCTGTCAGGTGCTGGCCATGCTGCCGGGCACAGGGCAGGGAGCAAAAGAAAAACAGAACTTTTCTCTCCCTCGGGAAGCATGTGTATTAGGGAGAGAAGCAATGCAGACGAAGCAATTAGAGAAATAAAATAAGACAGTCTATGGACAAATTTTGCTTCAGATGACAATTACTGCAATAAAAATACTAACAGAAGCCGCTAAAATAAAATGCTTGCTATTAACAGTGTGAAGCTGAGGACAGAAAGGGAAACCAACAGATGGGAGGTGTCACGGGGTGTGGTCTCAGGGATGGTGCCCGTCACCTGGCTCTGTTCCCCACATTCCTACCACCTGCAGCTACTGGAGGACGCGACAGAAGACAGCTTTTCCTCCTTTTTAAAAAATTTATTCTTTACCTCTTTCATGTTAAGCAAAGAAAACAGGAATAAGTATGTGGCTTATTATTTGAGTAAAGACAGTTTAATGTGAACAGGAGGTAAAGGAAAACCAGAAAGTGAAAAGAGTAGGACCCACAGAGAGGAGGGGTCCTTCCGGCCCAGGTGGGTGGAGCAGGTGGAGATGACACTGGGGACCCGCCTCCCCATGTGAATGTGGGCCCAGCTGCATGGGGGGCCGGGTCCATCTGCAGGGCTCGGTCCATCTGGCCGAGATCTTGGAAGGGAGACTGACCTCGCCGCCTGCCGCTCTGCAGGAGGGCTAAGAAACGGGGTAGGAATTGAGGGAAAGGTGAGGTCTCCTTCGGGGAAGAACTCTCATCCAGCAGGAGAGTCCAGGGTCGGTGTAGGCGGCTACCCGAGGACTGTGCTGACCACCCAGGACATGGCCAGCGAGAGCTGCACCCACCACGTTTGGAACGTGAGCTGGCAAATCCGAGGGCACATGGCTGGAGAAAGCGTCACGGTTCCCTCCTTTCTGGGAGCTCAGGATCCCAGGTTCTCCATGTCCAGACACCCGTCTCTCCCCTCCTGCTGCCATTTTTGGTTTACAATGTGTGGGTACTTTTCCCTTTTCTGTGTTGCTTTACGATTTCACCTCCACCTTGCTTCTCTCGCTATTCTGCACTTCGGAAAGAACAGATGCTAGCAGGTGTCAGATGGCTCACCTTCCTCTGGGCACAGAATCCCAGGGCCTGTGGCCTGTGTGAACCGCACACTCGGTGAACAGGGCTAAATGGACACACACTCCCCAGGCCCCGTGTCCAGCCGCATCCTAGCCTATGGCCTTAGTGACCGAGTCCCCGCCAGGCTCGTGTCTTGAACCTCTTCTGCGAGTCCACTGGGAGAACTTGAAGATGTCTGGAAAACCAACGTATCTTCCAGTATCACTGCCACGTGACTCCTGCAGATGCCAAGTGTGAAGAGTTCAGAGCTCACAGGACTTAGTTTGGCCTCAGATAGACTGGGGAGGGCTTTGTAATAGCAGAGGGATTTGAACTGGGCTGGAGGGACGGAGGACTTAGGTGAGAGACATGGGGCTCCGTGCATCCACTTAAGAAGAAAGAACCAGGGCTTCCCTGGTGGCGCAGTGGTTGGGAGTCCACCTGCCGATGCAGGGGACATGGGTTCAAGCCCTGGCCCGGGAAGGTCCCACATGCCGCGGAGCGGCTGGGCCCGTGAGTCATGGCCGCTGAGCCTGCACGTCCAGAGCCTGTGCTCCGCAACGGGAGAGGCCACAGCAGTGGGAGGCCCGTGTACCATGGGAAAAAAAAAAAAAAAGAAAGAAAGAACCAGAACAATCCAGCCCTGTAAAATGCAGGCACTTCCAGAATTTAAATTTGAGGCCAAATGAAGTAAAGAAAGCACAGAGACAGGCCGAGAAAGGACAGGGCAGCATCACTGTGTGTAACCGGCAGCACAGCCAACGGTCACGGGCTGGACTGTGTCCCCCAGAGTCTACGTCAAAGCCTAACCCCCAGGACCTCAGAATGTGACTGGGGCTGGCACAGAGCCTTTCAAGAGGTGAGTAAGGTATAATGAGGTCCTAGGGGTGGGCTCAAATCCTATATGACGGGTGTCCTTATAAGAAGAGATGAGGACCCAGGCACGTACAGAGGGGTGAATGCATGGGGACACGGGGAGGACGTGGCTGTCCACACACCCAGGAGAGAGGCCTCGGGGACCAGCTCTGTGACGCCTCCATCCCAGATTCCAGCCTCCAGAACCAGGAGAAATAAGTTTCTGTTTGTCAATCCACCCAGACTGTGGCACTTTGCTTTGGCCGTCCCAGAAAACTCACACCAACTTGAAACAAAGCTTTGAACCAAGCTGTGTGTTCCTTCACTGCTGGGGGGCGGGGGGTTTCTAACACCGCCCAGCAGCCTTCCTCTCTCTCTGGGCCGCCCGCTCCACGCAGGCCCATGACCCGCAGTGTTGAGTACCAGGTCTGCGTGCAGCCGTGCTGGGGGTGACCCTGGGACATGGCAAATGCCAGTGCTGGGAGATGGGTGCACAGAGCATCTGGGGAAGCCATACTGAAGGAGGAGCCACTAAAGGCCACGTGGCCTTCGTACTGGAGCCCCAGGTAAATTCAACTGAACATGAAAAGATGCCTGGGTCCCGGGTTCCTCGGAGCAGAACAGGCTGCCCTGTTTTGTTGGAATAACCAAATAAATCATTTAACTTCGAAGTTTATCATGGAGTTTACCCAACATTAAAAAATTACATTATGTAAAGTCACAAGAAAGATGAAGAGGCTCATGGACATTTCAGGCTTCTTGAAAGATCTGTATTTACTTGTTTTCAATCATCAACCCTCCCCATTAGGCCCACACCTAACACACGCTGGGCGTCTTTCATAAATGTTCTCTCCCTATTTCTGGATTGTCTGCGGGGAGCACCACGGGGGGCGTGGGACTCCATGCAGGCACGTGAGTGCCCGGGACCCCGTGCGGCCTATAGGCCAGCAGCCCGGCCCCACCCAAACCCCAGTTAGAATCTGCAGTCTCACCAGAGCCCGAGGTGGGCCGTCCACACGACAACATGTGAGGGAGAGTGAACGTGCACAGAACAGAACAGAGCAGAGGGCGCGGCTGGTCACATCCTCCAGGGAGACAAAACCGCAGGAGCTCACACAAGCACCCTGGGCATCTGCTCCCGCCCGTGCGCCCTCGCTCCACCGTTTACACAGGACTCACGTCTGGACCCAGGCCAAGCGACTGGATACCTCTGGTCAAAACTTGACACTCAGTCCAGGGGCGTTGTAAATTCTCGCAGTTAAGAATGCACACACAATAGCACATACTTTTGTGAAAAGCAGTGTTCAATGAGACATGTATTAAATCTTCCTAAGATACAGAGGGTTTCCAAGCACAGCGACCAAGGTGCTTTTTTTTTTTTTTTTTTTTTCTC
>NW_006794649.1:261408-278555 GCF_000442215.2 Lipotes vexillifer
TTTTTTCTCGCAGTACGCGGGCCTCTCACTGTTGTGGCCTCTCCCGTTGCAGAGCACAGGCTCCGGACGCGCAGGCTCAGCGGCCACAGCTCACGGGCCCAGCCGCTCTGCGGCATGTGGGATCCTCCTGGACCGGGGCACAAACCCGTGTCCCCTGCATTGGCAGGCGGACCTTCAATCACTGCGCCACCAGGGAAGCCCCAAGGTGCTTTTTATTAGCAGTGTGTGGGCTATGCCTCTCTTGACTTTTAGGATGATGAGAACAGCTCTGGGAGGGGAGGTGGAAGGTTCCACTTTCCCCTGGAGTCTCCAGCGGGGCCGGGACAGTCAGGGTCCCGGCTGTTTCCCGGGCTGGGCTCACGGGGGCTTCAGCTCCTGAGTCAGGAAGCCCCAGATCATGGGCTGATTTTTGTGTTATTGCCGATCTGTGAATTTTCCTAGAGACGTGACCACATTTTCACTAGATTCTTAAAGAGGTTTGGGATCCAGAAGAGAATCCCAAAGATGAGTCTTTTTTTTTTTTTAATAAATTTATTTATTTTATTTTTGGCTGCGTTGTGTCTTTGTTGCTGCGTGCGGGCTTTCTCTAGTTGCGGCGAGCGGGGGCTACTCTTCGTTGCAGTGCGCGGGCTTCTCATTGCGGTGGCTTCTCTTGCTGCGGAGCATGGGCTCTAGGCACGCGGGCATCAGTAGTTGTGGCTCATGGGCTCAAAAGTTGTGGCTCACGGGCTCTAGAGCGCAGGCTCAGTAGCTGTGGCACATGGGCTTAGTTGCTCCGTGGCATGTGGGAACTTCCCGGACCAGGGATCGAACCCGTGTCCCCTGCATTGGCAGGCAGATTCTCAACCACTGCGCTACCAGGGAAGCCCCAAAGATCGGTCTTTAGACTTCAGTTCCTGGAGGGAGTTTTCGGGTTTACTCCTTCAGCCTTGCATCGCTCAGCGAGTCCCATGGATGACAGCCAAGCAGTGGTCAAATCCTTACATTTTGGTTCCATGACCAACCCCCTTGCTCCTTGGAGGAACTGTTTCTTACAACGTGATTTGCAGCTAGTAAGTCCCACTGGTGACTGGGTTCCCTGGTCAAGTGTGGGAGGAATAATCTATGCAAATTTCAATGCAGCTGCTCAAGAACGGATGTCAAAACCTCACTCAGCTACTGAGTAAACGTACTGCAGGACACCTGAGGAAGTGCGCACCTTGGGGGTGGGCGTCTGTTTGCAGCCCCGGGTGCTGGGGCCACCTCCAGGCCTGTTTCTCACCACAGCCCTCTCTCTAGTGCCTGTTCGGGCTGTGCCGGACACACGCTGTGAGGCGTCCTGCTCAGAGTCCCTGCTCCTGCCTAGTCCGACACCTGCTGGAGCTCTGGCCCTCACTCACCTCCATCCTTGGCACTGGCCCACTCCCTTCACCCCTGAGCCTCACCTGGCACCACCTCCTCCAGAAAGCCTTCCCTGATTGCCCTTCCTCAAGCCTCAGTGGATGTCCCTTCTCTCCACCTCCCGATCCCTGTGGGTGGACTTGCAGGGGTCTATGAGCAGCCACTCGGCCTGGAGCCCCCGCTACACTATGAGGGCAGGACATGGGTCTCATTTCTCTCTCTCTAGCCCTTGGCACTGAATCTGGTGCAAGTTAGGTGATATTTATTTAATGAAGAAATACACGAGGATATTGACAATTCAGGAAATGACCTGTTAGAAATCCTGTTACAAAGAGGGGAAAAGGGAGAAAGAGAGAAGAAAATGGGAAACTTTAAACACTGTGAGGACTTCCTGGGTTCCCAGCACAGGGTCTGTGAGTCAGACCAGCGCCCCCGGCTGGCGCACCTGTCAGTACCAGCTCTGACGGCGGGGCGCGGGGTCGGTTTTACAAGGACAAGTGTGACTGGATGATTTCTCTGATGCAGAACACACAAGGCGCTCATCCCTCACCGCACGCATGGCGCCTGCCAACACGCATTTTTGCTCCTGGGCAAACATTTATTCTGGGCAGTGAAAGGAAAGGGGCAGGACATTTATATCTGCGCCCCTGCGAGACGCTCACGGCGTCCTGGACGTTGATGCTCAGGGCGGCCCGTCCCCATCGGCCCTGCTGCGGCCCCTCCCCCCTCTGCCCTCTGGTCCTGAGGACATTCAGTAACGTGGCTGCAGGGGCTCTGTCCACGGGGACCAGATCTATGTGCTGAACACGTGGGTCAATGCCATTAACAGCAAGAGGACATTCAGGTGGCAGCTTTTAGTTCAGCAAGAATCTTTTATCCAAGTGAGCAACCTTCCACTTCTGGACCCACAGAGCACCCATTCCATGATGTGCACTTTCTCCTTTACCATCAAATGTGTCACTACCGATCTGTGAATTTCCCCGGGGACACAACCTTGGAGCCCCCCCTTCCTGGTCCACAGGTGGTAATGCTAGCCTTGCAGAGATGCAGGGAATCCATGTCCCTGTATGCTGTCTGTGTGTCCTGAGCCCTGGGACTCCGCTCACCTGCGTGTCCCCTCCAGGGCCAAGCCCACTCTGGTCCTGAATGAAGGGGTGGGAACTTGGCTCTGCCCACGGGTCTCCGAGCCCGGCGACAGTGGAGGGTCTGATCTGCCAGCCCGCAGGCTCTGGCCAGAGGTGCTGACCGAGACAGTCCCCTGAGCAGGACTGATTCAGACGTGCCTCTTCCTGAGCCCCGTTTCTTAGCGCATTTACTTTAGAAGCTTGTTGTTACAAATCCTCTCTCCGCCCCTTGGAGACGTGGGTCAATCTCTTTAGAAGCCTCTTGCCAGGTTCACAGCCCAGGGCTGTGTTTCTCAAGGACGCAGGAGCCGTCCTCTGAAATGTCATCATCCAGGGCGATGGGGCCCATCCCTCAGGCCCTGCCGGAGGCCAGGAGCCTGATTTCGGCAGCACCTGCCCCCAGTTGCAAAACTACCTGCCCGTCGTGAAGATGAGAGGAAGCTCACGCCTCCTCTGGGAAAGGCCCATCTGCAAAGGCGGGTGGCCTGGGGTCTCCCACCCCGGCTCCCAAATACCCGCTCCCTTCAGCCCCGCAGAGCCGAGCTCAGTTCTCACCCCCGGACCATAAATTCTCCCTCGCCGTCCAACTGTCCAGTGCGATGTTCCCGGTGACACGCATTCGCGTGATGGATAGAAAACTCTAGGAGGCAGCGTTAGAGTGAGTGTGCTGACGAGGGCGTTCGGCTCAGGGAAGCTCACCCAGGCCGGGGCTCCCTGGCACCTGAGCCCATCCCCTCCTGCCGCCCGTGAGCTTTTTAACAGGGTGTGCAGACTTCCTCTGGAGAGGCTGCCACCTCTGCATCCCCGGGACTAAAACCCACTCAGATCCCCTGTTATGGCTGGTGTTGTTTCTGTGAAGAGAGGCATTGCTGGGTGGTTGTGGGAAGAACATGGGGGTAGGTGAGCAAGGACTCACGCGTCCGCCTCACCCCGGCCTCTAGTTTGGATGCAGAGATGTAGCTTCGAGGGGCAAGAGACCGTCGTCCTGAGGAGGGCGGGGGTCTTTCTCGCTGGCCCCTGCACACCTGCTCTCCTACTGCAGTCTTATTTCCTCTCCTGTACAGGGAGGGTGGAAACTTCCGGGCTGGCAGCCAACTCTACCTACAGATGGATTTCGTCTGGCCCAATCGTGAGTCAAAGTATTTTTTTTTTTTTTAATGAATTACTTGCCAACATCTAAATTAAGAAGTTTCAGACAGAAACCAGATTTTTGGCTTCTCTTGAAAGCTCAGAGGATCTAGCAGCGCTGGGCCCGAGTCACCGTCACGGCAGGGCTGGGGCTGCTCCCTCCCAGGTGGTCCCACTTCCCCGCGGCCCCTGCCAGGCCCCTGAGTGCTCTGGGTTGCCACCCCTCAACACAGAAAGGTAGCAGGATAAAGAGAGACTTGAAAAATGGGAAGGAAGGGGAAAAGGCAAGGAAAAGTAGCTGTCTACCTTGAAATTTCACACTAAATTACCTAAGAGAAGTTCAGAAAATCATGGGGTCACGTTTCTTAACCTGAAATGAATATCATTAAGTCAGTGCTATTCTCAAAACTAAGGTTTTAGCTTCACAAATTTAAAAAGACATGAGAAGAAAATAGATTTGAATTCTTTCTGTGCTCAGGGGTGATGTTAAGCTCTTGGGTTAGGGAGAGACCCCCTTCCCTTGGTAACGGGGTGTTAGGGACTCATGATTGACTATTATTAGTGTGGAATCCACGGCTCAAGGGAATCAGACAAGAAATTGGGGAAATGAGGAAATAAATGAGCCGTGACACAGCAGCCCCTCTGCGCAGACACTGCAGCCGGTACCTCACCTCCTCCGCACAGAATTCCGGGACATCTGAACCATCGCCTGCATTTGTGATGTGACGACACTGAACTCAGAGGGCTGGGGTGAGTTGCTCGAGGTTGTACATAGAGACTGGATGGGGTGGGGGGGGTCTGGGTCCAAACCCAGGTCACTCCCCCGACATCCAGGCCTGGACCCATTTGATTCACCCTGCCCCGGGGGCAGACATGCCAAGGACCCTGCAGACCCCGCCACCAGGGGCTCTTTCTCACACGCAGCTGCCTGGCCGGTCCTGGGACTTCTCAGAAAACTTCGGATGCTTCTAAGGACAGCGTGAGTGTGCCGTAGACAAGAAGAGAAAGAAATCTCTGGGAAGGAAAAGGAACGGCCACCACCTCCAGGCTCCACCTCCAGACTCACTGAGGAAGAAACTGCTCCTCGAAATAACGGTGCCCTTGACATTGAAGAATTTTGTTAGAGGAGGGAAATTCTGGGAGACGACTCAGCTTGCACTCGACATTTCTGGACAAAGTCGCCAGCTAACGTGCAGTCCTCTTCTGTGTATCTCGGTTCCCGCTGGAAGGGGAGAGGATGCCTTGCAGAGAAGATGCTTGACACACACTCACTAAACTGAGAAATCTAATAATCGACACAGGTGGGCCTCCGGACAGACTTCTGGTTCTACTCAAACAGTGAATTGAGTCAGGAAATCAAGCCAAGGGTCAGAATTCATTTAATACCACTGACCTAAAACCATGATGACAGGAAGGAAGCCCCAGCTCCAGACAGCTGTCCACAGGGCCCTGTGTTGGGGCTAATCCCGGTGATAACAAAAGAAAAAAATGGAAAAACTCGATAGAGAAAAATAATTTCTAAAGGCAATGCATGGATTTCCATTTGTTTTCACCTTTATAAATCATTAAGAAAGATAAATCCGTGTCCTTCAAATACAATCTGGAGTAAAATCTACGAATTAAGGTCTAGCCTCAATACTGCAAAGTCCTTTCTTGGAGAATTTGATCCATGAAACGTCAACCGAAAGAACTGGGCCACAGGGGCCCTGCAGGAGTCGGCTCGTCTGGATAGCCCTCCAGGGAGCGGGCGGGAGCCGGGGTCTGACAGTGCCGAGTCGCTGTCATAAATCTTGATCCGTGAGTCCCCGAGGGTATCACCAGTGATGGTCATTTTAACTTTTCTGTTCCATTAATAGTGTTAACCTGGGTTCTGGCCCCAAGCTCAGGCTACTGCACGGTGCCTCAAGAGAAAGGATCAGAGAAGCATTTTCGTCCTGTTCTCAGGATGAGGTTTTTAATCAGGTGACATTTTTGGGTAATTGCACGCCTCCCTTTTAGACCCAGTGCGTGTGTCTGGAGCACACATGACCCAGAAGGGGTGTGAGACAAGGTTTCTGCATCTGGTGGGACTAGATGGAAACTTGAAAGGAAGCAGAGGGTCACGACCAAGACTAACTCTGCAGCCAGAGGGGACGTGGACCCCGATCTCTGGACGGGGTGGTGCACACGTGTGGTCCTGGGACGTCCTCCTGTACTCCAGCCCAGGCAACACAAAGCAGCACAGAGATGCCTTTAATTGCCTACATGGACCCACATGCAAAAAAAAATTTTTTTTTTTTTTCGGTACACGGGCCTCTCACTGTCGTGGCCTCTCCTGTTGCGGAGCACAGGCTCCGGACGCGCAGGCTCAGCGGCCATGGCTCACGGGCCCAGCCGCTCCGCGGCACGTGGGATCTTCCCGGACCGGGGCACGAACCCGTGTCCCCTGCATCGGCAGCCGGACTCTCAACCACTGCGCCACCAGGGAAGCCCCATACGCAAAATTTTTAAAGCACATTCAGGGCGAAGGAAACAACACTTGGTTGCTCGTTTCAGTCTGCGTGTTTGCCAAAAGACAACAATAGAAAAGGTAAATCTGAAATCACATGGCACTTGAAAGCCACATGAAGGATTTCAGCACTTTTCTCCAATGTCCTTGAATAAAGACATGAAAAGTGGCAAGGGACTGTCACAGGCTCAGGTTGGGCCTTTGCTAGAACCCTGAGGATACTCAGGAGAAGAGAGTGGCTGGGGGTGGAAGTCCCTCCGTGTTAGAAGCCCGTGGGACTTGCTGGTAACACACAAGACAGAGGCATGCTTAGATCACTCACGGGTCACAAGAGCAACACGCAAAGGCTTTTTCATGAACAAATTTGGGGTGGGCACTTTATTTTCAAGTAGCAAAGCTCTTAAGACTGACGTAAAACCACAGGGAGGAAAACACGAAGCCTGTCTATCCTTGCATCCATAATAAGAGGGAACCGGGTGCACTGTCCTCAGACCAACAAGGTCAAGCTGGATGAGAATCGCGTGTATGCTGTAAAATCTGCACAGTCAGCCCAGCAACAGGCCCTCCTGCGGCTCTGACAACAGTAAAAGGTACACAAATGGCAACACACCTGGGGCCTGACGCCAGGTTCCGGGGGGTCACTGACATCCGCGCGAGGGCCTCTACATGGCCACGGCATGGCCCCCCGTCCCGCCTGGACTCTGAGGGGTCCCCACAGAGCAGCCTCTGCTCTGAGCCCCTCCTGAGCCCACTTTCCTGGTGTCCGGAAAAGACGAGGGAAACACGGTGCTCAGGAGGCCTCCCCAGCCCTGGGCTCTGCTCCCGCCTGCCCCCAAAGCCCCCGCTTCCTGGGTGCAGGTGCTGAGGCCCCGAGGTCAGGACAGGAGCTGAGCCACAGCACAGACGGGGCTGGAGTGAGAGTCCCAGGGAGACCCGTCCCCAGGGACCCCTGAGCTGCTATTCTCCCAACACCTGCTCTCGCCCTTTAGACGTCTCATTTTTCTGCTGGAATTCTGAACTTAATGCAGTTTCAAAACCAAGAAAAGAGAGATTTTGTTTCCCTGCCGTGAACATCCAACCGTCTGTGTGAGGCCAGCAGATAACACGCCTGCGTCACCCCACAGGCAAGTGGCTGCTTTTCCCCAGGATCCTTCCTGCCATGGAGAAGTGCCTGGAGGGGCCATGGGGGGGAGGCCACGAGGGATGTCTGCCTGTGGTCGGCAAGGGGGACTGTAACCTTCTAGGGGGCTGCCCTGTTCTGGGAGCGTGGTATCTGGTGACCAGGCTAAGACCGATGACCTTGCCCTAGCCATCAGGGAGTTTATGGGTGGGTTTGGTGGGGAGGAAAGAGGAAAACAGTACGAACACCCAGATAAGGGCCACTGGTGAAGTTCCTGCCCCTGAGTACTGGGAGGGTGGGTGTGTGACCTGCGGCCAATCTGAGTGAGAACCCGTGATCACGGTCTGACACTTGGGGGTGACAGCAAGGGGGACGAACCCGTCGCGGGGGCTGCTGCCTCGGTGGGAGGGGGGAAGGGGCCAGGAAGCCGCAGAGCCCTACGGGGACTCGTCCGGGCTCGTGGCTGCCAGTCAATCGAGCATTGGTTTAAAATAATATGTATCTTCATTTTAAGACATGCATCCTTCCTTAGGCAGAGAAAGGGAATCTCCCTACAGCCTCACTTCTTTGAGACATCCCTGCTCGGCTCTGCTCATTACAGCAGGTTCTAGGCCACACGCCTTCTCACGCAAAAGTGATCACTTTCGTGAAGCTTCCTGCGTTGCTGCATCCACACCCTTCACACATTCGTCTGCAACATCATCTGAGTGGCTCCGTCACGTTTCATTATTCAAATAGTTTCTTTCACTTAATGTCCCACTGTTGAACATCTAGGTAGTTTTCAACTTTTCATGCTAAGAGAACATCCTTTACAGTAAATGCCTAGAACCAGAATCTTGGGCTCAAAGCAAATGAACACTTTTAAGGCTTCTGATATATAATTTTTCCCCAGAAGGCTGCACCAATGTGTCCTCTCATAAACAGTGGTGGCCGCTGTCATTAAAAAGAAAAATTAACAACATGATAAGTAGAAGGAGGACTTGTTTTTTTTATGTTTTTTTTTTCAGTTTCCATTTATTTCTTTGCTAGTAATACTGGACATTTTTCATGGCTTATTAAATTTGTACTTTGGGAAATAACTGTTCTTTCCTTTGTTGATTTTTTCCTTCTAGGGATACTAACTTGTATCTCCCATATTGATTTGAGATATTTTTCCTATATTAAAATTTTTGTGTCAGTATATCACAAATATTTTTCCTGCTGCGTTCCTGCCTTTTAATTTTGTTGACAATGTCTTTTTGACCTGTAGAAATTTGATTCTTATGTTAAGTCAACTGTTGGTTTTTATGAATACTCCTGCGTTCAGTGTCATCCTTAGAAAGGCTTCCTACCCAGGAATTGCCTCGATTTTATCTCGTACTTTCGCCCACATGTGCTAATGAAAACCTCCAACATTTGTCAAAGACTTAACTGTAAGATGCCCTCATCTGCCCCACAACTGACAATCCAAGCAGGTGCATGAAGCCAACAGACATAGGTGGGGACTGGAAGTCTGTCCCCATCACCTGGGACACGTCGTCTTCGGGCAGCTCCTGCCAGAGTGGACCAGCTGAGGGTCAGGAAGCCGTTCCGTAAGGAGTCGCCATCTGCGTCCTGGCGACTTCCACGTGTGGGCACGGGGCCAGAGCTCTCCAACGCCAGGCTCTCCAAGCCCGGGGGCCTGGAGTGGGGGACAGAGCCGCCCCTCTGCTGCCATACCGAAGGCCCATTCTTGGAAAAATACGGTCCCCCACTGTCCTCTGTCCCCAGGATCCTCTTGTTCCTCCCCATGGGGTTTGTTCTGAGGGCCGGGGGGCTGTGACCAGGTAGACAGAGAGTGGCGTTTCAGATGGCCGAGCTCCAAGTCCAGGCCTGCAGGGAAAAGCACGTCCAGGGCCCAGCAAGTGCACGGCAGGCCTGGCCGAGAAGATGTACAGAAAGGAGGAACGTGGGAAAGGCCAGGGGGCCAGGTTCACGGTTCAGGTCCTTCCCTCAACTGGGGGGCAGTGGACAGCTGAGCTTTCGGCTCCAGCAAGTGACACGGTTGCTAACTCATCACTACAAATGCATGGATGGAAGTGATGGTATGACGGACGTTTAAGAGCATAAATCTTGTGGAGAGTCACAGGGATCCATCTGCGGCAGGGAGGACAGTTAGGGGGTGATGAGAACAGACACTGGGGGCACTGAGGAAGGAAGGGAAGGAGGGCCCGGGGCTCCCAGGAGGGTCGTTCTCCCTGGGGACCGAGGAGGCGAGAAGATGCTCTGGGCTGGACAGTGGCTGCACCAGGCGGAGCGGGCACCACAGTGCTCGGGGGTCACTGGCCATCTGTCCTTCCACGACTTTCCTGTTCTTTCCTCTCTCTCCTCTGCTCTGGAGGAAGCCCTCGGTGTCAGACCAACAGCTCCGGCGGGAGATGAGTGTGTTGGGCATGAGGGGGTCAGGGGAGGTGGGATGCCGGGGAGAGAGGCTCACTCCTTCCACGTGGTCCTCACAAAGCCTCCTTTACGACCAGAGGCACCAGCACTGGCTCGTCCAAGCGCTTGAAGTTTCGGGCGAGGGCCTGGACCAGGTGGCGGGGCCAGGAGGGGCTGCATGGGCTGGGGGACTGAGACGGGACGTGTGTCCCCAGACGTGCCGGCAGCCGGGGGAGCCTCCAGGGGAGCTGCCGGGGCCTCACCTGCAATCTCAGTCCCGGAAGCCGGAAGCAAGGTGAGCCGGTTACTTCGGCCTGATTTTCAATAATCAGCGGATTTTACACGTTAGAGAAATTATTTCGCCTTGTAAAGGAACCTCTTTCAAAATGAAAGCTGTATTTTCCTCCCCTTTATATTAGTTTTGAGGTTATATTTGTTTGTTTCCATTTCTGGGGAAAACCCCAGGACATTTATAAACACGGCACATTCCTAAGGCTTTGCCTGGAGATACAGGTGCCTTTCTCTTGAACGTTAAACAAATACGTAAACAATTTAAGGCATCCCCAGGATTTATGATGTGACAACACGACCGTAATGTAACTCATGGGGAGTCAAGAGTTTCCGTTTCTCTTCAACGAGTCTGTGGTCACTTGGTGTCTCAGTCCTGGGGGAGGATGAGAGGCTGCCCGTGTTTCTCTGATATCTAGTTTACATACCTCAGCTGTATAGTACGTGTTAATATTTAATGTCACGGTGTACAGCCCTGCTGCGCTTTACCTGTGCAGGTTAATGGGAAGGGAAAGGGCACCCTGGACCCATCGGCCCTTGAAGATGGGTCCTCTCCCAGGAGTGCTGCCCTAAGCAGAGCTTCCGGAGCAAAGCACCAGATCCTTCCTCGGCAGGTAGCGTCTCACTATACCTTGCTCCACGCACGATATTTACTCACAGAGTTAGTCAACCCCACCGATGTTTAATATTTAATAATATCTCCAAGCAAGGCCACAGACCTTAGTGGTGAATTTCCAGTGTAAGTCAAGACACATCCAAACCCACCCGGAGATGACTCCGCAGATCCCAAAGCACAGGAAGCCCAGGGACGGGGAACACATCGGGGGAGGGGTGCACCTGCAGGCGCGTGTGATGCTGAAATCCAGCAAGCTGCTCCCATGGCATCTGGAAGGCTGAGGTCCACAGCTGCCTCACAGCTACTGGGAGGGCATGGCAGCGAGGGACTCAGGCCCAGCTGTCTGCAAAGCTTGGACCCTGGGTGTGACCCAGTGGCTGGAAGCTGCCCCAGAGGAACCAGCGTTGGGTGGAGGTCAAGGCCGCCCCGCACTTCCTGCCTCGTTGAGTCATTAACCTCTGCCTCTTGTGCTTTTCTCCTAGAGGGCTGTCACTAGCAATAATGACAGGGACACACTACAAACATGCTTGTTTAACTTTACAACAGCTCTGCAGTAGATGTTACAAGCCTCATTATACCGACCAAAAAAAGCTCAGAAAAGTTGAATGTTTGCATTTGCAGCACCTGATGGTTCCAAAGCCTCTGCCCTGGCTCCTTCTGAAATGGAGGTGATGACCTGTCCACTCTCCCCTGAGATCAGGGCACACATCAAAGGAGCTAATACACATAACACAAAGGGCTACGGGAACCACAGGATTAGAATGTGCAAAGTGTCACGTTTTATTGACAATTCTATTGCTAAAGGAAAGCATGCATTTTTAACCCAATTACTTTGTAGTTTGTAACCTATTTTCTTAAAATAATCAAGATGGCTTTTCATGTTAAAATGTGTCAAACAGGACAGTTCAGATTAAAAAAATGGAAGTAAAATCAGAAACTATTTTCAAGGAAGGGAGAGAGCCTGGGATGAAAAAGTTTTTATAATTTTGAACCTAAATGTCACCTCTCTAGATTTTAGCAGCCAGTTCACAAGAGAGGAAGCGATACCATGTAGTTCTCAGTGGTGATAAAAGAAATCCAACAGGTTTATCTGGAGAAAAACAGAAGGACTGACGTCCACCCTGAGAGGACGTGAACCTGCATCTTCAGGTAAAGGAAAGGATTCTCCAAAGCCCTATTTCACATAGTGTTCACGGGGCCCCAGGAGTCCCCTGCTGTTAACTCTGCTGCCACAGCTCAGTCCCTCACTTGCTTCTGCTCCATAGGGATGGTCTTTGCAAAGAGCCAGATAACAGGTGCCTTCGAACTTATCCTCTGAATTACCAATTGTCTCAATATCTAGTTTGGATGCCTCTGAAAGTAGCTGATCAGACGGTGAGCCCTTCTGGGATGTCTGATGTGTTCAGACGTCTGGACCAAGAACGCACCTTTGCCTGTAAGTGGCAACATTTACCCCAACAGAGGCGCATGCCGCGTCGTGCAGCTGAGCAGGAGACTCTGAGTCCGTGCCATGCGTCGTACCAGGACGTCCTCAGGACAACTTGACAACATTCCCATCCTACGGAGCAGGAAGCTGAGGCACAAGGGGTCCAGAGTCTGGGAACTTGTCAAGGTCAAGTGGCCGGTGGATCCTGATGTGTGCATCCAGACTGCAGATTTTATCCGCACAGGCACCATGAGGAGGGCAGTCTCCCCTCCATCTCAGGGGGCAGGGAGAGTGTCCTGAGAAGCGGGGCTGGAGATGGGGGTGGGCCCGAGGGCAGGACTGCCATGTGTAGGGACCACCCTTAGTCAGAGGGCTCGGGCCCACGGAGGGTGGGGAAGCCTGGCAGGAAGTGAGGCCACATTGAAATCCCCAATTAAAGCGAACAACACACGGTCCCTAGCATCTTATTTCGTCAAGTAGGAAAAATGAATATAAAAACACCATCATTTTCACAATAATATTATAAAAGAACGTGAAAATACAGGAGGGATGCAACCTCAGAGCAAAGAGTGGTCCTTTAACTTCAATGCATTTTGTTTCTGTTTTTTTAAATCTCACCACAATATCCTACTTTTTTCAGGCTGCAGGCAAGGAAATCTTGTCACAGGCTGGTCCCAGTTCTTAAACTGGAGCCTGGAACCCACTGCTGGGAGTGGTACAGGGTACCGATGGGTTTGTTAAAAGAAGATTATTTTTACGGGCTGAATTGTGAGCCCCAAATTCATGTGTCGAAACTCTAACCCCAGGACCTCAGAATGTGATACACTTGGAGGTGGGGCCTTTGAAGAGGTTATGGAGTTAAAAGGAGGCTGTTAGGATGGGTCCTAATCCAGTCTGACTGGTGTCCTTATAAGAATAGGGAATCTGGATGCACAGGGACACCAGAGATGCATGTGGTCACAGGGATGACGCCATAAGGACACAGCTCGAAGGAGAGAGGCCTCAGCATGAACCATCCTGCCCACACCCTGAGCTCAGACTCCAGTCTCCAGGACTATAAGAGAATACAATTCTGTTATTTAAACCACCCAGTCCAGGTATCTTAGTCTGTTCAGGCTGCTATAACAAAAGGCCATAGACTGGGGGGCTTATAAAACAAAATCATCTGTTTCTCCCAGTGCTGGAGGCTGGACATCCAAGGTCAAGGCACCAGCAGGTTCAGTGTCAGGCAAGGACCCCCTTCCTGGTTCACAGACGGCGTCTTCACCCTGTGTCCTCACGTGCAGGAAGGGCTGGGGGCTCTGTACGGTCTCTGCTATGAGGGGACTGATCCCATCATGGGGGCCCCACCCTCATGACCTCATCACCTCCCAAAGGCCCCCCTCCTAACACCATCCCATTGAGCTTAGGTTTCAACATGTGAATTTGGGGGACGCTGTGGCATTTTGTTATGGCAGCTCTCGCAAACTAACGTAGTTATCTCATGTCAAATAAATAGATGTGCAGCCTTGACCAGAGGACAGAAAATATACTCTCAGTTGACTCCCTGTGGCTATTAACTCCACCAGATACACACCATGAGCATTTCCAGTGTCCCATCACGAACACTTCCTCTCACCCCCAAGAGCATCTGACATTGCTCACAAAAGATGGATCGTGCAGAAATCATTTCTAGTGTTTATCAAGGATGAGCAGCTTTGCCTGGGCTCGGTGAGTACAAGGGCTAACTCAGCATGTCCAGGTGTCCTAACGCCACAGATTCCAGAGAAAGGACCGGGCTGGACACTCCTGGGAGGTGACCTCGGAGCCCTTGGGATGTCCTGCCTGATAAGAGTGTCTTTGTAAACCCAGGGCCTTGGGCCACGCCAGATATTTGATGCTGCTGTGGGCTCACCAGGGAATGCCTGTTTTGTCTGCTGGATGCCTGGGGCGAGGTGGCATCATTTGGCCTCACACCTACATGACCGAGCCCCAGTAGCCCTGCACACAGGCTCCAGGAGTTTCCCTATGGGCCCTTGCCCCATACAACTTGTCACACGTGGCTGCTGGGGAATTAAGTCTGACTCCAGGCGCTGTGCCCGGCCTCTCCTGCCCTATGCACCTCATTCTTGGTTGTTATCCTTTCCCTGTAATCAATCACCATAACCATCTCCTATCATCACATCACTGAGCCTGAGGGTGGTCTTGGGTACGCACTGGGTGAAGAACAGATTATCAGCTACTAAGAACTGGTTAATGTGTGTGTGTCGATTCAAAGAAATGTGAGGAAAAAGTAGCAAAAGGAATGTAGCAAGAGCAGGTTTCTCCCTAGTACCCCACCCCATGTGTGAGCACAGGCCCAAACCTAACATCTAAAGAAAAACAGCGAACAGCTGGACCCTCGGCACCTGTTTTACTATTTCAGTTTCGTAGCTAAGGCGACACTTAGAAAGCAGTTTAGGCTAAATGCAAAGGGAAGAGGAAGAATTGGGGCTGGTATTTTAAAACAGCGCTTTAACTTAATCGATAGGGAGAAATGCCAAACACAGAGCAGATGACACCACCTGGCATTTCGACAAATATGCCATATTTTACAAGCTCATTAATTTTCATTCTGAAGTTCTGTTTAGTCACTTTCAATTAATGTTAGGGAGGGATAGAAAGGTGAAGAGAACTCTTGCCAGCCATGAGGCACTTGCTGAAAATTCTAGCACAGCTTGTAAATCCATCTTTTTCAAGTGGTCCATGTCAGGAGTTGAACCCTGAAACACACCAAGCCGATCTGATAAAAACAAAACAGAAACGAAAGGAAAGACGTGCGCTCACTTCCTCTTGTGATACTACCGGAATCACAACTAACTGCTGAACAATCATCAACAGGAAGACACTGGAGCTCACCAAAAAAGACACCCCACATCCAAAGACAAAGGAGAAGCCACAATGAGGTGGTAGGAGGGGTGCAATCACAATAAAATCAAACCCCATAACTGCTGGGTGGGTGACTCACAAACTAGAGAACTGTTATACCACAGAAGTCCACCCACTGGAGTGAAAGTTCTGAGCCCCACGTCAAGCTTCCCAACCTGGGGGTCTGGCGATGGGAGGAGGAATTCCTAGATAATCAGACTCTGAAGGCTAGCGGGATTTGATTGCAGGACTTCAACAGGACTGGGGGAAACAGAGACTCCACTCTTGGAGGGCACACACAAAGTAGTGTGCCCATCGGGACCCAGGGGAAGGAACAGTGACCCCACGGGAGACTGAACCAGACTTACCAGCTAGTGTTGGAGGGTCTCCTGCCAAGGCAGGGGGTGGCTGTGTCTCACCGTGAGGACAGGACACTGGCAGCAGAAGTTCTGGGAGGTACTCCTTGGCATGAGCCCTCCCAGAGTCCACCATTAGCCCCACCAAAGAGCCCGGTAGGCTCTAGTGTTGGGTTGCCTCAGGCCAAGCAACCAACAGGGAGGGAACCCAGCCCCACCCATCAGCAGACAAGTGGATTAAAGTTTTACTGAGCTCTGCCCACCAGAGCAACACCCAGCTCTACCAACCACCAGTCCCTCCCATCAGGAAGCTTGCACAAGCCTCTTAGGTACCTAGCCTCAACCATCAGAGGGCAGACAGCAGAAGCAAGAAGAACTACAATCCTGCAGCCTGTGGAACAAAAACCACATTCACAGAAAGACAGACAAGATGAAAAGGCAGAGGGCTATGCACCAGATGAAGGAACAAGATAAAACCACAAAAAACAAGTAACTGAAGCGGAGATAGGAAACCTTCCAGAACAAGAATTCAGAATAATGATACTGAAGATGATCCAGGACCTCGGAAAAAGAATGGAGGCAAAGATCGAGAAGATGAAAGAAATGTTTAACAAAGACCTGGAAGGATTAAAGAACAAACAGAGATGAACAATACAATAACTGAAATGAAAAATACACTAGAAGGAATCAATAGCAGAATAACTGAGACAGAAGAATGGATAGGTGACCTGGAAGACAGAATGGTGGAATTCACGCCATGGAACAGAATAAAGAAAAAAGAATGAAAAGCAATGAAGACAGCCTAAGGGACCTCTGGGACAACATTAAATGCAACAACATTCACATTATAGGGACCTCAGAAAGAGAAGAGAGAGAGAGAAAGGACCCGAGAAATTATTTGAAGAGATAATCGAAAACTTCCCCAACATGGGAAAGGAAATAGCCACCCAAGTCCAGGAAGCACAGAGTGTCCCAGGCAGGATAAACCCAAGGAGAAACACGCCGAGACACATAGTAATCAAATTGGCAAAAATTAAAGACAAAGAAAAATTATTGAAAGCAGCAAGGGAAAAATGACAACATACAAGGGAACTCCCATAAAGTTAACAGCTGATTTCTCAGCAGAAACTCTACAAGTCAGAAGGGAGTGGCAAGATATACTTAAAGTGATGAAAGGGAAGAAACTACAACCAAGATCACTCTACCCGGCAAGGATCTCATTCAGATTCAATGGAGAAATCAAAAGCTTTACAGACAAGCAAAAACTAAGAGAATTCAGCACCAGCAAACCAGCTTTACAACAAATGCTAAAGGAACTTCTCTAGTGGGAAACACAAGAGAAGAAAAGGACCTACAAAAACAAACCCAAAACAATTAAGAAAATGGTAATAGGAACATACAGATCGATGATTACCTTAAACGTGAATGGATTAAACACTCCAACCAAAAGACACAGGCTCACTGAATGGATACAAAAACAAAACACACATATATATACTATCTACAAGAGACCCATTTCAGACCTAGGGACACATACAGACTGAAAGTGAGGGGATGGAAAAGAGATATTCCATGCCAATGGAAATCAAAAGAAAGCTGGAGTGGCCATACTCATATCAGATAAAATAACCTTTAAAATAAAGAATGTTACAAGAGACAAGGAAGGACACTACATAATAATCAAGGGATCAATACAAGAAGAAGATATAGCAATTATAAATATATATGCACCCAACACAGGAGCACATAAATACATAAGGCAACTGCTAACAGCTATAAAAGAGGAAATCGACAGTAACACAATAATAGTGGGGGACTTTAACACCTCACTTACACCAATGGACAGATCATCCAAACAGAAAATTAACAAGGAAACACAAGCTTTAAATGACACAATAGGGCTTCCCTGGTGGCGCGGTGCTTGAGAGTCCGCCTGCC
>NW_006794649.1:278687-289853 GCF_000442215.2 Lipotes vexillifer
AAATGACACAATAGACCAGATAGATTTAATTGATATTTATAGGGCATTCCATCCAAAAACAGCAGATTACACTTTCTTCTTAAGTGCACACGGAACATTCTGCATGACAGATCACATCTTGGATAACAAATCAAGCCTCAGTAAATTTAAGAAAACTGAAATCATATCAAGCATCTTTTCTGACCACAACGCTATGAGATTAGAAATCGATTACAGGGAAAAAAACGTAAAAAACACAAACACATGGAGGCTAAACAATACGTTACTAAATAACCAAGAGATCACCGAAGAAATCAAAGAGGAAATCAAAAAATATCTAGAAACAAATTACAATGAAAACACGATGATCCAAAACCTTCGGGATGCAGCAAAAGCAGTTCTAAGAGGGAGGTTTATAGCCATAAAGCCTAACTCAAGAAACAAGAAAAATCTGAAACAATCTAACCTTACACCTAAAGGAACTAGAGAAAGAAGAACAAACAAAACCCAAAGTTAGTAGAAGGAAAGAAACCATAAAGATCAGAGCAGAAATAAATGAAACAGAAACAAAGAAAACAATAGCAAAGATCAATAAAACTAAAAGCTGGTTCTTTGAGAAGATAAACAAAGCTGACAAACCATTAGCCAGATTCATCGAGAAAAAGAGGGAGAGGACTCAAATCAATAAAATTAGAAATGAAAAAGGAGAAGTTACAACAGACATCACAGAAATACAAAGCATCCTAAGAGACTACTAGAAGCAGCTCTATGCCAATAAAGTGGACAACCTGAAAGAAATGGACAAATTCTCAGAAAGGTATATAAACTTCCAAGACTGAACCAGGAAGAAATAAAAAATATGAACAGACCAATCACAGGTAATGAAACTGAAACTGTGATTAAAAATCTTCCAACAAACAAAAGTCCAGGACCAGATGGCTTCACAGGTGAATTCTACCAAACATTTAGAGAAGAGCGAACACCCAACCTTCTCAAACTCTTCCAAAAAACTGCAGAGTAAGGAACACTCCCAAACTCATTCTATGAGGCCACCATCACCCTGATACCAAAATCAGACAAAGATGTCACAAAGAAAATTACAGACCAATATCAGTGATGAATATAGATGCAAAAATCCTCAACAAAATACTAGCAAACAGAATCCAACAACACATTAAAAGTATCGAACACCATGATCAAGCGGGATTTACCCCAGGGAAGCAAGCATTCTTCAATATATGCAAATCAATCAATGTGATACACCATATTAACAAATTGAGGAATAAAAACCATATGATCATCTCAATAAATGCAGGAAAAGCTTTTGACAAAATTCAACACCTATTTATGATAAAAACTCTCCAGAAAGGGAGCACAGAGGGAGCCTACCTCAATGTAATAAAGGCCATATATGACAAACCCACAGCAAACATCATTCTCAATGGTGAAAAACTGTAAGCATTTCCTCTAAGATCAGGAACAAGACATGGATGTTCACTTTGGCCACTATTATTCAACATAGCCTAGCCACGGCAATCAGAGAAGAAAAAGAAATAAAAGGAATACAGATTGGAATAGAAGAAGTAAAACTGTCACTGTCTGCAGATGACATGATACTATACATAGAGAATCCTAAAGATGCCACCAGAAAACTACTAGAGCTAATCAATGAATTTGGTAAAGTTGCAGGATACAAAATTAGTGCACAGAAATCTCTTGCATTCCTATACACTAATGATGAAAAATCTGAAAGAGAAATTATGGAAATGCTCCCATTTACCACTGTAAAAAAAGAATAAAATAGCTAGGAATAAACCTACCTAGGGAGACAAAAGACCTGTATGCAGAAAACTATAAGACACTGATGAAAGAAATTAAAGATGATACAAACAGATGAAGAGATATACCATGTTCTTGGATTGGAAGAATCAATATTGTGAAAATGACTATACTACCCAAAGCAATCTACAGATTCAATGCAAACCCTATCAAATTACCAATGGCATTTTTTTACAGAACTAGAACAAAAAATCTTAAAATTTGTATGGAGACCAAAAGACCCTAAATAGCCAAAGCAGTTGAGGGAGAAAAACGGAGTTGGAGGAATTAGGCTCCCTGACTTCAGACTATACTACAAAGCTACAGTCATCAAGACAATATGGTACTGGCACAAAAACAGAAATAAAGATCAACAGAAGAGGATAGAAAGCCCAGAGATAAACCCACACACCTATGGTCAACTAATCTATGACAAAGGAGGCAAGGATACACAATGGAGAAAAGACAGTCTCTTCAATAAGTGGTGCTGGGAAAACTGGACAGCTCCATGTAAAAGAATGAAATTACAACACTCCCTAGCACCATACACAAAAACAAACTCAAAATGGATTAGAGACCTATATCTAAGACCGGACACTATAAAACTCTTAGAGTAAAACGTAGGAAGAACACTCTTTGACATAAATCACAGCAAGATTTTTTTGATCCACCTCCTAGAGTAATGTAAATAAAATCAAAAATAAACAAATGGGACCTAATGAAACTTAAAATCTTTTGCAAAGCAAACAAAACTACAAACAAGACGAAAAGACAACCCTCAGATTGGGAGCAAATATTTGCAAACGATTCAACGGACAAAGGATTAATCTCCAAAATATATAAACAGCTCATGCAGCTCAATATTAAAGAAACAAACAATCCAATCCAAAAATGGGCAGAAGACCTAAACAGACATTTCTCCAAAGAAGACATACAGATGGCCAAGAAGCACATGAAAAGCTGCTCCACATCACTAATTATTAGAGAAATGCAAATCAAAACTACAATGAGGTATCACCTCACACCAGTTAGAATGGGCATCATCAGAAAATCTACAAACAACAAATGCTGGAGAGGGTGTGGAGAAAAGGGAACCCTCTTGCACTGTTGGTGGGAATGCAAATTGATACAGCCACTATGGAGAACCCTATGGAGGTTCCTTAAAAAACTAAAAATAGAATTACCATATGACCCAACAATCTCACTACTGGGCACATACCCAGAGAAAACCATAATACAAAAAGACACATGCGCCCCCAATGATCATTGCAGCACTATTTACAATAGCCAGGTCATGGAAGCAACCTAAATGCCCACTGACAGACGAATGGATAAAGAAGATGTGGTGCATATATACAGTGGAATATTACTCAGCCATAAAAAGGAAGGAAACTGGGTCACTTGTAGAGATGTGGATGGATCTAGAGACTGCCATACAGAGTGAAGTAAGTCAGAACGAGAAAAACAAATATCGTGTATTAACGCATATATGTGGAACCTAGAAAAATGGTACAGATGAAGTGGTTTGCAGGGCAGAAGTAGAGACACAGATGTAGAGAACAAACGTATGGACACCAAGGGGGGAAAGTGATGGAATTGGGAGATTGGGATTGACATGTATACACTGATATGTATAAAATGGATAACTAATAAGAACCTGCTGTATAAAAAAATAAAATTCTAAAATTAAAAAAAAAAACCAAAACAACAAAAGGAAAAAAACACCCGAAAAAAACCCTGTAAATTTAGTTTCTTAGGAACCCATGAGTTTCACTCATTCGTGCCCAGAAAAATTGCAGACCATGTCGTGTGGTCATCCAGTTACAGTCCCAGCTTTCAAGCAGGACTCTCTCTTTTTCAAAAATTGTATTTTTAAACAAGAATTGTATATATTTACGGTGCCCAGCATGCTGGTTTGAGACACATGCACACCGTGAAATGGTTACTACAGCCAAGCTAGTTAGCACGACTGGCTCACATGGTGACCACTGTGTGCGGTCAGAGAACCTGGGACCCACTCCCTGAGCAAATTTCCAGGATGTGACCCAGCGTTATCACCTGCAGTCACCGTGCTGGACAGTAGTCTTGGGACTGCTTACCCTGCGTCCCTGCAGCTTTGTCCCTGTGACCAGCTCCTGCCCACCTCCCCCGCCCTCCGGCCCCTGGTCACCCCCATCTACCCTCTGCTTCTACGTATTGGACGTTTGTAGATTTTACGTCTAAGTGAGATCATGCGGTTTTTGTCTTTGTCTTAAACCTCTGTCTGGTTTATCGCACCGAGCATAATGCCCTCGAGGTCAGGACCTCCTTTTCATGGGTGAATAATATTCCCGTGTGTGTGTGTGTGTGTGTGTATGATGTGTTCTTTATCCACTCATCCATCCACAGACACTGGGGCTGTGCCCCCGTCGTGGCCTCTGTTGTGAACACACTTGAGCAGGACTCTTCCTGACTCACAGACACTTTCCCTCCTTTTATCCATGTGCTGCCTCATCCCACGAATATTTCTTAGCAACAGTGAGCACACCACGGTGTTACTGTCACTGGGCAGCAGGGAGGTGACACGCGGAGGGAAGAAGAGCCACTGCAGAAGCCGTTCTCAGTCCCCAGGGGAAGGGGACGGAGGGGGGCCCACGTGTGACGTTCCTGCAGGACCGGGAGAGGCGGGCGGTGTCCCCAGTGCCTGCTCCCTCTGGCCGGAGCCGCCTGCCTCCTGCCTGCCTCTTACCCTGCGACTGCACCTGTCTGCCTGGCTCACCTCTCATCTCGTGCGCCAGGTGCCTCCCTGCTCAGGGGCGCCCAGCTGAGACCCCCGCTCCCTGAACTCTGCAAAGACCCAGCCGTGTCTGCGTGGCCCCTCTCGGCCACCGCTGCGGGGCGAGGAGTGGTCTTGCCTCCTTTCTGTCGGCTGCAAACACAGGGCAGGTGTCATCAGGTAAAAACCACCAGGAGCGCGAGGATAGGAGTGGAGCCTGAGCACAGAGATGCAGTCACCCTGTGAATCAGGGTGAAGGGAAACGATGCTTGGAAACACAGAAGTGCCAGATCCCATGGAAAATGCTCCACCGATAGGTACCCAGCAGGAAGCCCAGGAAGGAGCAGACATGCCTTTCAGAAAAAGCTTGCTGAGGGTGTGTGTGGGGCTGGTCTGTGATGTCAGGAATGCTCAGGGTGTGACTTTCCCCTGACATCCTTACCCGAGGCCCGGCTCGTCAGACGCAGGGTCTGTGTGAACAGCTGAAGCGCTGCTGACCGTCAGCCCAGCCTCCTGTTGATGTGTCCAGTCTGCAGGGGAGGGAGGCGGCGGGACAGAGTCACAGGCTCAATGGCAAACATGCACTGACCACCCACGACATGCCAGGTGCTGTCTGGGCGTCAGGGACACAGGGGGACATCCTTGCCCCCAAGCTTGCATCCTGCCAGAGTCTGACAGCGATGGGCACCCAACAGGCGGCCGTGTGGCTGGCGGGTGAGCGCTCATTTCTGAAGTTCGATTTGGGCCAGGAGGACGTGCCAGCAGGTGGCTTGAGCCCTCTCTGTCCTTGATGCCGCAGCCTCCCTGACTGCCCAAACTCCACCCACAGAGCTCAAGGTCTGTGCTCTGCCCACGCTCTCCTCGGCTCCACAGGGCGGTGCCTGCTTCCCCCCCAACGCCGCCTCCGTGTGCCCAGCCTGCCCCGGAACCCCGGGAGCCGGGCTCTCCCTGTGCCTGCAAGTTCCCTTTGCTCTCCTGGACCCCAGAGTCCAGCTCCGCTTCCATTACCCGCATTAACATAACCCCTCCAGGGCTCCTCCTCTCAGAGCAGCCCACTTTGCGTTTTGGCTAAGTGGGCAAAAGTTGTTATTTCCAAGACTCTGAACCTTCCAAATAATAACATAATAATATGTTATTATTTCGCCTGTGAGACCCTGAGAGAAAACGCGCAGAACGAACTCGTGCTGGGTCAGCAACACTCCTTCCCTGCCCGTCTCTGATTTTTCTGAGACCCTTGGACACCTCAGGCCTATACTGGGTGCAGAACTGCTGACAAAGTGTTCTGTGAAACACCCACGTGCGCTCCAGAGAGGAGTGATTTATGACGATGATGCTCAATAACCATTTGGCTATGGAGTAGTTCTGCTTAAGAACTATCCAGCGAAATTAAATGTCCCGTAAAAAAGAAAATGTGCCAGGAGAATTAAATGTAGCTCTCCTGGAAAATGCCGGTGGATGTCAAAAAATGCAACTTTTTTAAACAAAGAGGAAACCGTTGGTATTTGAAAATGTATTTTGCACATATTCCCCTGGATGTGATGACGTCAAAGCAGAAGGTGCCTGGATGCTTCCCCAGCCACACTTTGCACAGGTAACTTGACACTTGGACAGCTTCCTGTGAATATACATGTTGTCACTGGATCACGGGATCCCAGAGAAATAAAAGAAAGGTTCTACTTTTTATCTATTATTGGAAGTGCTACAGAATCCCTACCAGCGGTACTGAGAGATGAGCTCCCACGTTTTTTAAAGGGATTTTGTGCCAACGGGAACATGGCGGTGGGGAGAGAGCTCTGAGCTCAGACCTGCCTCTGCGGCCCTGTTGGCAGATCACCCAACCTCCCCAAGACCCAAGGTTCTCGCCACTAAACGAGGGCTAGGAGGTCACCTCCCAAGATCATGCAAAGTCTTAAAAGAGATAATGCCCAAGAAGCTCCTGCTACATTTGCCTTGCCTTTGCTTTTTAGTTTTTGCAGTCAGGAAGGTGCTGTGCACCAGGCAGGTCACTCACCCATCCCACGGCACCAGGTACATGTGTCTGTGTGCGCAGCTCGCCCCCGCCCCTGGAGGTGTGCGCTGAGCAAGCTGGAGGCTCACGCGTAGTAGCCCCGGGCCGGGGGTGTGGAAGTGTCCCACAAACCCCTGAATGCTCCCCGCACTTGTGGGTATTGTGGGTACAGGAGGGATTACAGGTCCAGGACACAGCATCCAGAGGCATCTCCATCCCAGAAGGTGTCCCCTCTGAGAATCCTAAGGGAATTCTGTTGCTGGGCATCTATACTTCTGCACGGGCATCTCTGCAATCTTACCCCAACACTCTCTTGGTTTAATTGTTTATTCCATGGAAGAGGCAAAAGTCATCTTCTTTCGGTTTGTCAGTGAAATAGGAAAGTGAGTGACTGTACCTGTGGGAGCATAGAGGAGGGAGGGTGAGGGTGTCTTGGAGTCAGCGTCCGAGGGCAAAGGGTCGGGGCCGGATTACAGGTCAGAGATGTGCTGCCGACTCAGCAAGGTCTGTGCTTGTTTCTGTGGAATGAGGTTTTCTCTCCGTGGGGTTATTAGCAAAGACGGCTCACCATAACGTGCACTGCACAACAGCCTCGCACGGCGGACTCTTTACACTCTGGGGACACGAGTGGGTGCCTGGCCCTCGGGTCAGCCCCACTCCTGCCCTTGAACCCGCTCTCCATGCACCGAATTCTCCCAGTTCCCTTCCTTTCTCGGAGGCCCCCCATGATAACCTGCTTTTTCGTGTGTCGTGTTGGATTATCAAGAATACCTGGTTTTCTTTCTTTTTTCTCTTTTAGTTTATTTCTTCAGAGCAATCCTTTGCTTTTGCCACTTCGATATTCTGACCCCTGTCGTAACTGCCCTCTTCTCCAGAACACTCAGCCCCGTCCACAGCCAGAGTGCAGGGTCACTCACTCCACTGGTTCTCATTGTGTGCCGTCTAGGGTCTGGGCTCCCCTGGGGCCCAGGATACAACCGGAGGGAACAGAGACCTCGCCCGGGGAGCTTGGGCGCCTCTTGTTCAGCGGCTCACACCCCGACTTGCACTTATGTCCTCCCCTTACCTTCTGTCTGCTTATAGTGTTTTACACCCGAATAAATCCTTTTCAGAATGAGGCGGGACACAAAATACATAAAATAACATCCTGGGCTCCCCAAGGTCTCCGAGGCCCTCCGAGTGCCGTGTCTTCTTCTTGGGTGGCTCCCGGCTCTGGCTCTCCATCAGGACCAGGTCAGGAGGCCCCTCCTTGCGAGACACCCCCCTCCCCCACGGTCTCTGGATTCCTGGAGCACCTGGTACCGTGAGATCACATTTACACTGGGACTTAATGATCGGTTTACCACCTATTTCTCCAGAGAAGGAACTGTTTCAGGACAAGATGGATGAAAAGGGCCATGGGATCCTGAGATTGCATCTTCATGCCTGAGGAATCGGATGTTTTCAGGATGAGGGACCCATCCACAGACAAATCACCCCAAGGTCCCCAGGACTGACTGCTCCTTCAGATGTGCCCTGGATGCGTAGACAGCTCAGCACCAGCCACCGGTTACCCAGATGCTTATAGAACGTCTGCATTTTCAAAGATTAACTGAAGCCCCTGCGAGGTCTGGGTCCCGGGACTCCATCTGATGAACAGATGGTGAACCGATGCTGCAGGACAGATGTGGGGAGAGCTGAGGGGATGGGGGGGTCAGAGGGGATGGGGGGGTCAGAGGGGACAGGACGGGACAGGGGCATCTGTCTGCTTATAGTGTTTTACACCCGAATAAATCCTTTTCAGAATGAGGCGGGACACAAAATACATAAAATAACATCCTGGGCTCCCCAAGGTCTCCGAGGCCCTCCGAGTGCCGTGTCTTCTTCTTGGGTGGCTCCCGGCTCTGGCTCTCCATCAGGACCAGGTCAGGAGGCCCCTCCTTGCGAGACACCCCCCTCCCCCACGGTCTCTGGATTCCTGGAGCACCTGGTACCGTGAGATCACATTTACACTGGGACTTAATGATCGGTTTACCACCTATTTCTCCAGAGAAGGAACTGTTTCAGGACAAGATGGATGAAAAGGGCCATGGGATCCTGAGATTGCATCTTCATGCCTGAGGAATCGGATGTTTTCAGGATGAGGGACCCATCCACAGACAAATCACCCCAAGGTCCCCAGGACTGACTGCTCCTTCAGATGTGCCCTGGATGCGTAGACAGCTCAGCACCAGCCACCGGTTACCCAGATGCTTATAGAACGTCTGCATTTTCAAAGATTAACTGAAGCCCCTGCGAGGTCTGGGTCCCGGGACTCCATCTGATGAACAGATGGTGAACCGATGCTGCAGGACAGATGTGGGGAGAGCTGAGGGGATGGGGGGGTCAGAGGGGATGGGGGGGTCAGAGGGGACAGGACGGGACAGGGGCATCAGGAGGGGATGGGGGATGGAGGGGACGGGGGGACGGAGGAGATGGGGAGACAGGAGAAATAGGAGGGGACAGGAGGGGCAGAAGGGATGGGGGGACAGGTAGGGATGGTGGGGAGGTGAGATGGGGGGACAGGAGAAGACAGAAGGATCAGAGGGGAGAGAGCAGGCAGAAGGGCGGGCAGTTCATGGGGTGACTTGGTGCCCTTTTCTTTACAACCTGTGGGCACCTCCACCAGGGCACCGGATGGTCGGGAAAGAGCTGAGGCGCACCTGTAACCGTAAGAGGCAGGAGGCGAGGCTGCTGTGGAAACCCTCCCCAGGGCAGCCAAACCGCCAATCTGCAGGCTCCGCGGGTTGTTCCATGGGATCCGACGGACGGCCTCCAGCACGCTCTCCTTGGTGTCGGGGGCAGAGGCGGGGCAGGTACGTGCCTCACACACATCAAGTCTGCACGGTTTCATAATTGGAAGTTGCTTCCCCAATTGTACCGGCGGCTTTTAAGGAAGATTAAGTGGAACGATAAAGTAAAAATGAGGAATTCACAGGCCGCCTCCACATGTGCTTAGAGAAAATGCAGTTGAGCCCTTGAAAGTCTGTACCGTCCAGATGCAGGGGCCCTGAAGGTGTCGTCTGGGGGGCGGGGAGATGCAGGATAGCCAGCTCGGAACGCAGGTCCCGCATGGGCGTCAGCTGCCCGCCGGCCAGTCCTGACCGCCAGGGTTCTCTCTTAGCTTAAGCGAGTCAGGTTTGCAGCTGGAAAGCTGCCAGTTTTCACTGCCATCAAACTCTTCCTTTGCTCTCAACTTGGTGGCTTGGAAGGTAGCCAGTCAGAGTTTCCAGGACAGCACGGAGGAGCAATCTTCCCTGAACCCGGCTTTGCTGACACGCGCACCCAGGCGCAGGCTGCTACGGGCCTCAGAGGGGGCTCTGCTGGCCCAGGTCGGTGCCAGGCCTGTCCCAAGTCCACGGAGAGAAGCGCTCCGCTCTCCCGCGGGGCTATCCGCGGCGCCTCCCACCTCCCGGTGCCAGCTTCGACAGCCGCGTGGGTCGGGCCCTGGCAGGGAGGGAATAAGATGCCCAGAACTCGAATTTCCGCGCCCCTCTGCTGCTGTCAGAGTCTGGGCGGGGGCAACCCACCACGTGCTCTGCCCCACTCGGGAAGAACAGTCCCAGCTTCATGCGGTGGCTGCAGGGGGATCCTTTTCATGCAGGTTCAGACCCACCCAAGTGCCTCCGGCAATGGAAGGCTCAGCGACCGAGGCCACCCTTTCTGACCCACAGCCTCGCTCCTGCCGTGACACAGGCTCCGTGGATGTCCCTGTCACAAGGGGTCACGTGGACGACACGCACCCTGCCCACAAAGACACTTTGGGGGATGTGAGGCTGCCCACGTGTGGCCAGAGGGAGGGCCCAGGGCTGGCAGGGTCAGAGGACGCCCTGGCCCCAGGCCTGCATCCTTAGAGATGCCGTGATATCGGCACTGTGAGTGCGGCGGGGCCCCGGGCCTGCTTCCTGCTGGCGGGGCAGGCGGCTGGTCGGGCCGCACTGGGGAATGTTGACAGGCTCTGCTTTTCCAGAGTGACGAGAACACCCGCAGGAACCGGGATGAAGGCCCCCTGCTCCCTAGGAGCCCCGAGCCCAGGCAGATGGGGTCGTGGCTGCACCTCTGCGTCCTGAGGATCTCATGGGGCACGTCTTGGGGGGCGTGAGCTCGGTAGCGGGATGTAAATGATCATGCCCAGGCCTGGCGCGCAGGAACCTGCCTGCTGTTCGCGCAGATGCTCAGGCCCGAGTGCTGACTGCTGTCCCTCCAGCTCCAGGAGGCCTACGCAGGACCGTGCCACCCGTCGTGCAGTAGACACTCGTCATTTACCTAAAGTCTGCGGAAGGTACAGACGCCTTAGCCTTGGATTGAAACCCCCACTGTGAGGGCCCCAGGAAGAATAAACAAACGACGGTATCATCAGCCCCCTTCCGGAAACCCTGTGCTTGCAAAAGTGACTTTGGGGCACAAAACGCTGTGGAAATCCAGATGATTGCTGTCACGTGACCTTGTTAGGTTTAAAAATCCCCTCAGCATCTGCGTGGAAATAAACTGACTACTCAGCTTCTCCACGAGCTGTGGTCCGCGCCCGCTCACAAATGCAGCCACAAGGTCCGGAGCTGGGCCCCAACTCGGCCCGACCAGCACCGGC
>NW_006794649.1:290097-322435 GCF_000442215.2 Lipotes vexillifer
GAGACAGGACAGGCTTGACATCCCCCCAGCTCCAGGCTCCTAACTGTCCACTCTCCTGGGGCATCAAGTAGGACATCCCAAGGCTTCCTCAGTGACGTCTGGGACCCTCGAGTCCACAGCTTCTAAAGTCAGAACTGAAGTTCCACCCACCCCCAGTTCTTTCCCATGATTTGCTGTCAGGAAGAGTCTGTTTTCTGTTCCACACCTTCAACCAACAGCTTTGGGACGCTTGGCACTGGCACCAGCCAGCCAGGTGCATCAGTGGCACATGTGGATTTTGTATCACAACTGTTCCCAAGGTCTTTGAACAGCGACCAAAACCTGGAGCCTTTATCGTGTTCACAGAAACATGGGGACCCGGGGAACAGGAAGGGATGGAGGCCACTGCCCGGCACACACTCCAGGGGAGCCGGTTCGGGGAGGAGGGTCAGGGTACGAATCCTCCCGTGAGTTTCCCATCATGTGCCCTCGAGTGGGTTTCCAACTTTTCTGACTGGTTTCTTTGGTTTCTTTAGCTGCGGGAAACCATGGGGCTATTTGGAGGATTAAATGCATTTATGGAAGTTGAACATCTGGCAGCTGTCAGGTCTTAGGAAAAACAGAGCATGTTTGCCGGGGTGGCAGCCTGGGGTGGCAGCCAGGAAGCACCACAAGCACAGGAGTGCGGGGGGATGTCGGCTCATCCTGCCTCCGGCACTTTTCTGCACCCCAGGGAGCGGCCGCCCAGGGCTGGAGGCCAGGGCAGGCTTATCCCTGCCCTGCCGGCAGGAGTCCTGACACCAGTTTTAACTCGTTAAAACGGGCTTTAATGAGGCTCACACACATCTCTCTCCATCTCCTTCCGCGATCTTTATTTTTCTTTGCAGGTGAAGATGGGTATTTCTCCCAAGATTCAGCCCTTGTCGGTTTTTCTTCTCATCATTTGGAAAATCAATAATTACCCAGGCTTCAGCTCTCAGCTCAAGTACTACCCATCCTCACTCAAGTATCGAAGCCGGCAGCCGGCTCCCCCTGCCTCGCCCGCCCTCCGCGCCAGAGCAACTGCCGCCTTCTCAGACAGACGTCTGAGCTTGGAACGGGTTGTGACTCTATACCTTTGTTTCTTTTTTCCAAGCCAGTTGTCTGAGTTCAACCAATCTAGTAAAAAATAAAATCTCTGTGTATTCACAAAGCTGATTTTAAGATTTCCTCTTCTTTACATTCCAACCCAGCTGACTACGTGCTTTTTTAAAAAAAACAGCTGACAATTATAGCTAGTATAATTGACCTACAAAACCCTGTGCACGTTTGAAGTACACGGTCTGATGAGTTTGGACATATGGACACACCTGTGTCACCACTGTCACCATCAAGGTAATAAACATCCATCGCCCCCAAAAGTTCCCTTGTGCCCCTTTGCTCTTTTGTGGCATGAGCCCTTCGCAGGCGCCCGGCCCGGCTGACACGGTCCCAGGGCTCCGCATCCCTGGACCTGCAGCTCCCGAGAGCGTCTGTGCCCACCGACAGCGTCCAGACTCGGGCTCCTGTATTCAGAGCCAGGACTTCGGAGCAGAAGCAAAGGCATGGCCGGGAAGTGGGGGCAGGAGGCTGAACGGGGGCTGGCAGACTGGCCGAGTCAGGAAGGTGAGAAAGGAGGCCGTCAGGGCGCGGCTTCGGATCGCTCCTAAGAAGCTGCCTTGAAAAGACGCCGTTCAAATAAAAGGGCACTGAGAACACGAGGGCATCACCTCAGGGCCAACGCTGGGCCCCATGAGCATGGCTGGGGCGGTGGGATCTCTCCTCCCACCCGTTCTCTGCATCCCTTCCACGTGCCAGGAGGTGACGGGAGATTCCTGAACCTTCCGAGACTTGTTTTCTTAGACAGGGATCTGGTCTCATTATGAGGAACAAGATACCGCTTTTGTAAGAGGTCCCCACCTGCAGAAGAGGCAGAGGAAGGTGGCCTGGAGAGCCTACCGCTTGAGCAACCGTGAGACGTTACATAAGCGCCTTTGAAACCGTGTCCCTGCGCTTGACACCATTCAGAAGGAAAGTGGGTGTTGCTTCCTGGCAATCAGATAACTCTGGAAGGAGCGCTGCTTGGGGTGCTCTTGGGAGCACCAGTGAGGCGCTCCCCCCGCCACCCAGCCAGGGTCTCTGCAGCCCCAGCTGCTTGCTGTGCCTGGCCCGGGGATGCTCTGTGTCAGCTGCGGTTTCACCTCTGGCCGCTGATTTTATGCTTGGCTATTAACAGTCAGATCATAGAAGCTCCTGCCCCCATGAATGGCCCTAAATTGCTCAGGGGAGAGGTGGGGCGGTGCACCAGGGGCCGGATTCCCAGCCTGGCAGAGCCCGGAGGCCAAGGGCACTTGGGTGAAGGAGCCGCTCAGAGCGCAAGAGGCCGGAAGGGAAGGGATGTGCGTGCACACATCCTCTGAGGGGCGGACATTCACGGAGACAGATACACACACACACATACACACACACACGTTTTATGCCAGGACATGGCCGGCATGTCCCAGGCAGGGACGGTGGGCTTCTCCAAGCAGGTCACAGAGCCCGACTAGATGAGTTTTCACCCTGCTCCTGTGGATGCAAACCCCTGACGCTTCCCTCCTTCCTTTGAGCTGCTGACCCCGTGGCAACGGCCATCAGGTCATCTGGCGATCAGCACTGAGAACAGATGTGCAGTCAGAGGGGGAAATCCTCAAGGTCCAGCCGCAGAGTCCCCATGCTGGCTCTGCACCCACCCCGCCCTCCCCCGCCCCCAGGGACACACTCCCCCTGAAGCAGCCCTCCCTTGTGGGAGACCCCGCTCTGCAACACCAGCCTTTTACTTCCCTGCTGGAGCACACACACACGTTTCACTCCTTCCCTGGGTGTGGAGAGCAGCCCGAGCGTGCACTGCGCTTTATAACCCCTGTTGCATCTACGTCGGCCATGTGGTGAGTTCTGGCCATAGAAACAGGAATGGAATTGACAGGGGCCACGTGCAGCTTGGCTCTCCACCCTGCACTGGCTTGTCTGCCGGTTTGTGGCCACGAAAGCCACACACTAGAGGTGGCAGCAGAGCCTGGGACCCTGAATGGTCGCTGATGTTGGCGTGTCCCCTCCCCAGCCTGAGCTCCCCAGCAACCGGACTGGTTGTTGAAAACTAAATTGTTTTCTGTTCTCTTAAGGTGTTGAGATTTCATGGCCTATCCTGTGATGGCAGCTTCTGTTAAACATTTCAGGAGGTGGGATTTCCCTTTCGTGGAGGGCAGATGCCGTTGGAGGGCTCTGGTCAGTGGAGTAACGTCACACGGCTTGGAAGTAGGCTTTCTGCTGTGTGGACAAAGCTGCTGCAGCGGTATCGGCAGGAAGCTGCTGAAATAGTCACAACCCAAATTAAGATGAATTCATCCTAATTAACTAAGGCTGGGACCAGGTGGTAGGTGTGGAGCTGCTGAGACCCCCCCCGGTGTGTCCTGAAGGAAGGGCACCTAGAATCTGGGGTTGGACTCAAAGTAGGGACACGTCACAGGACCCGAGGAAGACCCACTGCTTCTGGCTCAGCCAACGAGTGGCATGAATCGCCTTCCACTGAGATGTCGGGCCGCAGAAGGAGCAGGCAGTGAGAAGGGGTGGAGAGATCTGGGTTTTTTTATTTAATAGACTTTATTCTCAGAGCAGTTTTAGATCAGACAGCACAGGATTCCCATGTGCCCGTCTCCCCTGCTCTCAATCTCCTCATTAGTAACATTTAGCATTAATGTGGACAGCTACTATAATTGACCAACCAATATCGATACATTATTAATGAAAGTCCATCCTTTACATCTACAACCTTGTACGCTTTACATTCTATGGCTTTTGACAAAAGCAAAATGACACGCGTCCACCACTGTAGTGTCACACAGAGTAGTTTCACTGCCCTAAATATCCTCTGCCTAGTCATCCCTCCTTCCCCACAAACCCTGACAAACACTGGTCTTTTTACTGTCTCTACAGTTTTGTCTTTTCTAGAATGTCACTGAGTTGGAATCATACAGTGTGTAGCCTCTTCAGATTGGCTTCTTTCACTTAGTCATATTCATTTAAGGTTCTTCCATGTCTTTTCATGGCTTGATAGCTCATTTATTTTTAGGGCTGGATAATATTCCATTGTCTGGATGTATCACAATTTATCCATTCACTTACTGAAGGACATCTTGGTTGCTTCCAAGTTTTGGGAATCATGAATAAAGCTGCTATAAACGTTGTGTGTAGTAGCTTTTTGTGTGGACATATCTTTTTCAACTCATTTGGGTAAATACCAAGGAGCGTGACTCCTGGATCATACAATAAAAGTATGTTTAGTTTTGTAAAAAAAAAACAAACAAAAACTGCCAAACTGTCTTCAGAGTAGCTGCACCATTTTGCGTTCCCACTGGCAGTGAAGAGATTTCCTATTGCTCCATGTCCTTGTCAGCATTTGGTGTTGTTGGGTCTTGGGATGTGGTTTGCTTTTTTTTTTTTTTTTTTTTTTTTTTTTTGTGTTTTTTTTTTTTCTGGTACGCGGGCCTCTCACTGTTGTGGCCTCTCCCATTGCGGAGCACAGGCTCCAGACGCGCAGGCAGTGGCCATGGCTCACGGGCCCAGCCGCTCCACGGCGTGTGGGATCCTCCCGGACCAGGGCACGAACCCGTGTCCCCTGCATCGGCAGGCGGACTCTCAACCACTGTGCCACCAGGGAAGCCCGTGGTTTGCTTTTAAACATGTTAGAGTTGAGATGCTTTTTAGACAGCAGTAAAGGTCTGGGGTAGATGCAGCATATTAAGAGTTTGGGGTGCCGAAGAGACACTTAAGTTGGATGCATCAATTAGAGAATCATCAAAAAATAAATTGCACTTAAAGCCATGAGAAGGATGAGGTGACTTGGAAAATAAGTAGGGAAGAAAAAAGGTCCAAGGATGGAGCTCTGGGCACCAAAACATTTAGAAGCTAGAAAGATGAGGAAGAACTAAAAAAGGCAACTGAGGATTAAGTGCCAGTGAAGTAAGGGAAAAACGGAGAGAATGTGTGAGGGAGAAAAGGAGGGAGAGAGAGGAGGAAAAGAGAAGTGTCTGGCAGGCTGGAGAAGCTGTTTAGGAGGGAAGCCAACAGTCAAGGATGCAGAGACGCCAGCTGGTCCAGTTCTAGTCCCTGGTGAGGCTACAAAAGGAGTTCTCGTTGGTCCGTGAGGCTGAAAGCCTGAGGGGACCACATCCACTGAGGAGGCTGAGAGCAGGGAGGGGCAGCAGAGTCAAGCCCTTTCTTTGAAGGGAAAGCAGAGAAACATGAGAGTGGCTGGAAGCAGATATGACATCAAGAGAAGTTTCTCTTTGAAGATGAGGGATGCCACCTGCTTGTGTGCCTATGGAGATGCTCCGGAAGGGAAGAAAAAGGCTGGCGATGCAGAGCAGGGCCTGCGAAGGCAAGGAAACGGTCCCCCACACAAGGGGGGTTGCTTCAGGGGGAGCGTGTCCACGGGGGCAGGGCGGGTGCAGAGCCGGTGCAGGGACTCTGGGGGTGGACCACGGAAACTCGCCTCTGACTGCATGTCTGTTCTCAGCACGTGATCACCAGGTGACCGACACGGGGTCAGCAGCTCAAAGGAAGGAGGAAACGTCGGGGGTTTGCATCCATGGGAACAGGATGAAATGTCAGCTAGTCGGGCCTTGTGACCTGCTTGGGGAAGCCCAGCGTCCCTGCCTGGGGACACGCCACGTCCATGGGAGGAACAGAAACCGTGCTGCAGAGAAAGACCAGCCTGCGCTGTGACCTCCTCCAAGGGCAGGAGAGCGCATGGGGTCAGTGGTGGACGCCGCCGGATGGAGGCAGGTCTTGTCTCAGGAGAGCGGGAGCTGTGTGCTCTTCGTTTGTGTCAAGAAGGGGCACAATATCTGAAGGATTCTGGAACCTTCCAGGCCTCCTTGGTATGAGCGACTTGGGAGAAAAAACAGCCAGCACCTAGCAGGACTCACAGGGTGTGAACTCGGGGTGGGGGGGGCGTCTGCTCACACCCTGGCTGACTCTGCCGTTCTGACTGGGCCACGCACAGCACCATCTCCTGAACGTCTCAGCATCCCCAGGACCAGCGAGACTGGAGCATCGCAGCCATTCAATAAATGTTGGCTGAATTTTCCCCAGATTGAAAAGTAGAATCTACTAACCCTTTAGACACATGTGAGCACGCACACACAGACAGACACACACATACAAAATACTTTTAGGAATAAAGGATAGGAATGTAAAGTTTCAGAAATCATTATGTTTTGGTCTAAAATGACCTTCCTCAAATAGATCTGGCTTAATCGAACCAATTAATAAAACACTGAAAAGGGAGTATTGCTCTAAAACAAAATACCATTTAATCTCAGGTGGCAAAAATGTTTTGAGACGAGCCTTCTGTCATCCTTCTGTAATTAGTTGAGAGTTATGTTCTTTGATGAGAGAATTCCGGAAATTAAAATTACCTTTAAAGATGGGCTAGAAGAACCTTCCTTTTTTTTTTTTCTAATGCAGACTGTTTTATCAAAGTCTCTCAACTACTCAACAGCTGATCCAGGCTCACTTTGGGCTCAGATCGTAATCTGGCTTCATTATGTCGCCGTGGCTCGTATTTTGTCGCCCTTCCCGGGATTTTTCTTCCTGTCTTCGTGGGTGTCCATTTAACCAGGTCACCACAAATCTAGCTCACACGACTCTCCCTCAGGACCCAACCGCTGTGCCTGACTTGAACTGTGTCTGGGGCGCCTTTCCTGCAAAATCCACACCATCACCTACTCAGAGTGAATGTTGTAGATAATCAGACACCTCATTCTTTATTATGTCCAATTTCCCCAAAGCCTCCAGCATGTTCCTCAGCCTGAGTGCAAATTATTGCAGTCTCATGGCAAATATCTATTTTCTACATTTCTCACAAACACGGTTCTAGAACATGAAAACCCAAATATTTAAGCAGTATTCTGGCATTTCCATTGTGCCTTCCATTATTACAGAGAGTTCATTCTGTTTTTGTTGTTCTGTCTTTACTAATAGTTTTTAAGAAGACTGAATCATAAAGATCATTGAATTGAGGAAGCAAGTATATTAATTGTAAAAAAGATCATCATAACAGAAACGTCTGCCATTCACCCATGAAATCTAAGAGGGTGCGTCGTGTTCTGCAGACTCTTCGGCCGCTCAGTCCTGTCCTGCAACCCTTGCACTTCTGTATAATCTAAGAAAGGGCCCCCAGACCTAATGAAAATGTGGGGAATGGATCTGTTTACAAGTCTGCAATTTTAAGAAGCAGGTCTCTTTAAAAATCTTGTATTCATGCAAATAGGCATAAATATAAGAAGTACCCCCACAAAAAAGAAAAAATACCTACACAAATTACACTGTATAGAACGCACCCCTGTTACCAGGCCTATAATTTGCAGGACCCAGTGCACAGTGAAAGTGCAGGTCCCCTTGTTTAAACAGTAACAGGCAAGCGTTAACCAAGCTGGGGCCCCTCTGAGCACAGGGCCTTTGCGCTGGTGGAGGCCCAGCACCTTGGACCAGTGTCCGGGGGAGATGCCGCCCCAGCAGGATGGCAGCACAAGACCCCACAGCACAGATGCAAACTTCATCCCTGTGGGTGGTCTTCACTCAAAACTGTCATGCCAGAAGGCTTCAGGCCCATCAGAGGTAAATTTCATGTTATTCTACTAACTAAAATGATACAATTTATTACTTGCTCTAACCTACTGCTGAAAAGCAATGGATACAAGGCTTTCAAATGAGGTTCAAGCTAGTTTCTACTAGAATCCAGTGCTTGTTCAGTTGCTAATCGTATTCCTACAGTCAGAGAACTACTTTCTTTCACTTCAAGCAAGAGCACAGCAGTCCCTTCAGTCTCCAAATTATTATTTTTCTCTATGCATGATATAAACTATTTATTTATTTATTTATTTATTTATTTTGTGGTACGCGGGCCTCTCACTGCTGTGGCCTCTCCCGTTGCGGAGCACAGGCTCCGGACGCGCAGGCTCAACGGTCATGGCTCACGGGCCCGGCCGCTCCGCTGCATGTGGGATCTTCCCGGACCAGGGCACGAACCCGTGTCCCCTGCATCGGCAGGCGGACTCTCAACCACTGTGCCACCAGGGAACCCCGATATAAACAATTTATACTGAAATATTTCACCCTCTACAATCATGTATTATGGCTACCTTGTAAACATGTTCATTCAAATTCACTGTTTTGTCTTTTTATTTTCTACATTTTTTTTACTGATAAATTTGCTTTGCCTAAAAGTATCACCTAGGAATCATTCAGTGTTAGTATATATTGGGTTTGCGTTTTAGTTACCAGAATTTACTGAAACACACATTCAGATTTTTCTTTCCCAGTATTGCTTTTATGTTATGGAGCATGATTTATCATTATATATCCTGTCTTTGTGGCCAACAAATTCCCAGTTGCTATAGACTGAATGTCTGTGCCACCAACCCCAAATTCATATTGAACCCTAATCCCCAGGGTGATGGTGATAGGAGGGGCCCTTTGGGAGGTGATGAGGGCATGAGGGTGGAGCCTCCGTGAAGGGATCACTGCCCTCATAACAGAGACATAAGAGCTCCCAGCCCTTCCCCCATGTGAGGACACAGCGAGAAGACACCGTCTGTGAACCAGGAACAGGCCTCAGCAGACACCGAATCTGCCGGCACCCTGATCTCACACTTCTCCCTCCAGAACTGGGAGAACTGATGGCAGTGTTTGGAGATTTTTTATTTTTCTCTCCGAGTCAGCAGACAGTTATCCCCATCTAAGGTTTCCTCCTGGACTTCCTGATGCCTCATAGGACCCTTACAGGAAGGACACGTGTCTGCCCCCTTCGTGGGCACGGCGGGCAGAGGGGAGTGACCAATGTGGCACAGGGGCCCCGACTCGCTGAGTGCTGTGCTCAGACGATGCTGTGTGATGACTTGACACCTGATCCCCAGCCTGCCCCCAACAGAGTGGAGTCAGCTGAGATGGTGGCGTGTGCCAGAAGATGGGCTTCCCAGGGCCTTGGGAACAGTTCTGTAAACGTTCTCCTGGACTCTCCCTCCACTACATTCATTTACCCCCCTAAAAGACTTAAATTTCCCAAGAACGTCAAGTTCACCCTCTCTGGATCAAGTTTAACAAACTGTAAATTGGTGATAACCAAATGAAACTCAGTGATAAGACAAGGGGGGCAGCAAATAACGACTTGGGCATAGAGATTCCACGTTAGATACGGCACATCACAACGAAAACTAAAACAGCTGAGTTGGTTTTGTGCAATGTTTCCACTGTTCCATCAAGCACAAAACGCCCACGTGCCTACAAATGAGGAAATACAGACTAGTTCCAGTGATCTGCATACAAGTTATACACGCTCTCATTTTTATTTAAAAATGGCATTGCACTGTGGGAGGACAAATGGTAAAGTTCATGCTGATAATTAAAATATAAAATTTTTCTTTACTTAGGATGACATAAAAGAGCAAGTAAACAATATGATGACAACTCAAGAGACCAGAAAAAAGGCAAAGCTCGACTCTTCAGTACTTTTAAGGAGACTTTCCCCTGCTTATTGAACAGGCACCGCCATGTCTTCATTCGGCACCAGGCCCTGCATATTCGGAGGGCAGACGTCCTTCGTGCTCACTGGGGAAGACGATGATAAACTTGCAACTTAAACTGTGATAAGTAGCATGAAATGGCAGTGTCGGGCTTCCGCGGTGGAACATGAGCTGAGTTTATAGGGGACCCTCGGAGAAAGCTCCAAAGGGAGATTGGGAGAGCCCCAAGACCGTAATTGTACATTTTATCTTTCTCAAGAAAACAGATCTGAGTTTGGCCATTTTTCGTTAGGAGGTATACCCACCAGGGTTGCCGTAAACTTTCTAGATGACACCTGCCCACCTGGCCACGGGGGCAACGAACAAGCCTGGCTCCAGGCTCTTCTGTTCAGGCCCTTTAAGCTCATGTGTCTTCCTGGTCCATTTAGGGAGCGATCCCTGCCATATCCCAAAGAGAGAAAAGAAAATGGCAATAAGGTTTAATTTGGGCTGAGCTAGCAGTTTATGCATTTGAAGTCTGCACAAAAATAAGTTCGTCGAGCACCCCAAATTGAAATGACGAAGATAATAAAAGCTCGCTGAAACGACAGAATGCTCCAGCATTTCCTGCAGCGCTTGCTGCAGTGTAGCAGGGCTGGCTCTGACAGCCAGTTTTGCTGAAGGACGGAGAATGCCCATCTTCAGGTGAAAGCCAGGTGCAAGATGGGTTTGATCTCTAAACTGTTTGGTCACTGTTGTGGTTTGAGATCTTTTATGTTCCTGCTCTTTGGAGAAAGGAAGTAGGTCAGCTCCTTACTTTTTTTTTTTTTTTTTTTTTTTTGGCGGTACGCGGGCCTCTCACTGTTGTGGCCTCTCCCATTGCGGAGCACAGGCTCCGGACGCGCAGGCTCAGCGGCCATGGCTCACGGGCCCAGCCGCTCCACGGCATGTGGGATCTTCCCGGACCGGGGCACGAACCCGTGTCCCCTGCATCGGCAGGCAGACTCCCAACCACTGCGTCACCAGGGAAGCCCGGTCAGCTCCTTACTTCATTGGGCTGTCAAGGAAAGTTTTGTTTTAGGTATTACAATTCCTACTTCTCTCTTCACTGCCATTTTAGGAAAAGAGAAATATGCTTGCCTGAATGTCTAGTATATATTAATTTTCAATACTTAAAGGATTGACAAAATGTTAAAAAAAAAAACAATGCAGCTAAGGAGGCAGGAATTAATCCCCATCAAAAGGAATTTTTGATAGGATAACACTTTTTCCCATTTCATAGAATTTAAAAAGAAAACTTAATGGAAAATGGATATAATATTGTGCCTTAAATAATTTTACATTTAGAGTAATGTGAATGCCTTAAGATGGTATCAGAAGAACACGCTTGCTGTACATACTAAAACATGCAGAACGAATGCCATGGTGTAATTATAGACAACGTTGGGGACATAAAATCACATTTGGTTTTAAAAGGGCAACTGTAATAGCAACCCAATTCTCTTATAGTTTTGTAAAGTTGAAGCAGGGTTAAGTTCACAGTCAGAGCAGATAAGCAGGGGACAGACTATGAACTCAGGCTCCGGGACAAGGGCTCTGTCGCTCCACTGAAACTCCGATGTCAGGGAATTACAAACACCCAAACACCGATTTGTCATTATGGGTCCCAGAGAGCAGTTTGTCCTGATTTGGAAAAGGTTAAATAAGGCTCAAATGCAGTATAACACAAACAGCGTGTCTTGAACACACAGAGACCTGAGACACGTCCTGCATCCCTCACAGCCCAAGCATCCTCAAGACCAGAGGCCACGTCCATCTCCTGTGAGGGTTATGACAGATACACACACACACAAATGAATTCATGTAAAGATCCAGCGAGTTCTTCATTCTATTGAAACTGTTAATCCCATGAAATAACAAGTGGGATTTCTGGAAAGAGGCAGGGTGCAAACAGTAAACAAATAATTGAGAACTGTGGTCCCTGAGCAGCCATGAGCTATAGACTGACCTGAGCATGGAGTAAAAGGTGTTCAGTCCAAAGCTGCTGCAGGTTTCCCGGCAGCAACTTGATCGTTGAGCAGAGGCAGTCGGCTAGGTTTCACGGGCGGGTTTGTGAATATTTCAGAAAACGGCGCCATAAAGACAGTCGTGGGTAATGACCTGATAACATGGCATCTCTGCCCTCCGGGAGTCCACTGCCTGCACATGAGTTGGTGACAGGATGGAGCCACGCTCTGCCCACGTGGTGAGATGTGACCACCAGACTCACCACCAGGCACTGGCTGAACCCTGACCCTGGGGACGAGGCTGTGTGTCACAGCTGCTTTTAAAAAGACTCCAAAAGGTTTTCAGTTGAATTTAACACAACCAACATTTGTTACGCATGTTCTGTTGGGCATGGAGGGGTAAACAGTGAACTTAAAAAAAAAAAGACCCTTACCTTCGTGAGTTCATAGTCTAGGAATTGAGGCAGACACGTAAAACAACTATCATTATGCATTGTGACCAATGAAACAACACATAAATCTGTAAACACATGAGAATTAAAGAGGGAGTGATGAACTCAGCTTATCAGAGAAGACCCTGCCATAGTAACATGTGATCCACGTATTTAGTAAGGAAAAGGCATTTTCCAGGGTAGGAAATGTGGCGAAATCAGTTCACGCCGAAGAAACCATGAGTGCCTAGTCGCCAGGGCTGTGCTCCCCAATGGGACTGTCTGGGACATTCTTTTACTGTGAAGCGTCCTGACTTGCCTCGGTTGTATTTATCCTGGTAAAGAATGTGTATTTTAAGTTTGGCATTTCAATGCTTTTCATTATGCTTGGCTTTTAACTGAAATTCTATTTTATAAAATATGAAACATGCTAAACTCCTGTTAAATTATGTACATCTGAAATATTTAATGGCTATAAACTGATGTGAAATTCAAGGCTCACCCAACATTAAGTCAGGTATCTGTCACTAGTTACTGTTATCCAAGGTCTCTGCTGACCTGAAGCCTGTTCCCCAGATGAAACTCCTCAGAGATGTGGGCAGTTACACATCCCAGTTTACAGAATTAGATTACAGTTCAGGGTTTATGCTAAATTTTATGCTGTGAAATACAATTAAAATGCTTGCATTTATTGTGTCTGTTTGCTGAGTTACTTTGGAAACTAAAGAATGGGCCTAAGAAAATTGATTCTATAAATCGAAAATAAAAGAGCTCCTACTTACCAGAACCCAAGTAATCACCAAGCACAACTAATTACACCTTTTTTTCTCCCAGAATTCTGAAGTCAGAGAACCAATGAATTTTAGATTTTACGGACAAGGAAACGGAGTCCCAGAGAAACGCCACTGGGTTTATATGTGTTTTTAAACATTCTGAAAAGAGCTTGCAATTCCTTTTCTAACACAAGAACTGAACATGCAAGCACGCGACATCCTTGCACTGCACGCGCGGTGGTGGGTAGGGGCGGCACTGAGTCCCCACTAACTGGGCGCCTCCCGCTCGGCTTGGGGAAGGACCCCGGCAGAGTGGGATCCGGCTTCAGGGACAGGGGGAGCAAGGCGCTGAAGGGCGCAGAGGAAGGAGAGAACAGCGTCCCTCAGGGCAAGTGCAGGGACCTGGGGCAGCTGGAGCTCAGTGCGCGTGACAGGCAGGGACTCGGGATAGCCGAGGTCGTGGCAGTGTTCGCACCACTATCTCACAGCAGAGGCGACGCCCTGCGCTTGTGTGCAAACCGCCCGATCACCTCCGTCCTTTTGTCCGCTCATCTCCCAGACCTCTCGCGACACCCCTGCACCCACCGCCTCCTTCCTTCCCTCCATGCCCTTCCTGGTGATCTGATTTAGCTTCGCGGTTTCAAGTCCCATATGTATGTTGATGCTCCCAGGCAGTCATCCCGGTCCTGGCCGCTTTTCCTGCACCCCAGACCTCTGTAATCAGCTGCCTACTTGACACCTCCGTTTCGGTCTTTATTACACTCAGCTTGGCTCAGAGAACCCGTGATTTTCCATGGCAAATCTCTCCCTCCCCCAGTCTTCTCCTGCCCGGTAAACGACACCACGATTCCTAAACCACTCAGCTGCTCGGCTTAAATAGGAATCAGGCATCTTTGATCTGATTTCTTTCTCTCACCTCACAATAAAACCATCAGAAAACACTGTCGTCTTTGCCTTCAAAAGGCGCCCAGAATGCAAACACTTCCGAACGAAGCCGCCACAGCCCAGGCCACAGCATCTCCCGCCTTGGTGCAAACCTTCCAGTTGGTCACCCTCCCCACTCTTGGAGCCCCGCCAGCATCAGCGCCGCCAAGAGCGTCCAGTCTGGTCCAGAGCAGAAGTCATGTCCACAGCGCGCCCTGAAGCCCCTCATGTCCCCTCGCTTCCTTCCGCCCCCACCTGCTGTGGTTCCCACCTTAATCACCTCACTCCAGCATCACCCGCCTGGGTGATTGTTACGCACAGATTTCCTTCCCGTTTCATTTCCTTACACTTGATATCTCACTGCCTGGACTGTCCTTCCTGCAAAGCTCCCAAGTCGCCTTCTTCCCATCCTTCCCATGTCCACTCGAAGGTCAGCTCTTCAGAGAGACTAAGCCTGATCTAAGGCGACCTCCCTTCGCCAACCACTCCACTTTCTTATCTCAGCACAACTGATGTTATCTGTTGACATGACAACTTACTAGGTGCCTACCTCCCCAGGAGAATGTAAGCTCCATAAAATCAGTGAGTTTGACTTTGTTATTGCTGTATTCCTATAATGAAGGAATATTTTGTCAGCTCTCTGTATTGGCTTATTGCACATCCATCCCAATCCTGTCTAGAAGGCACATGCTGGAAACAGAGATCGATGATGTATGGATAGAAAGATACGATACATAGATGACGCATAAATAGAAAGATATGATAGATTGATTGACAGATGATTGATAGACAGATACATGCATTTCCTATTCCTTGTAAGGAAGGTTCCAAACCTGATGTGATTTCTGTTCTACCAATCTGCTGCCCTTGCATGAGTCGCTGATTTGAATTTGAGTCAGAGGAGACCAGTTTGAAGTTTCAGGGAATCTATTTTACCAGCACAAATTGTGGCAGAGGTGGGGGTGATGATTCCAGGGAGAATCCCACAACTCAGCCACTCGCTGGTGCAGCAGCGGAGGCCCTGACCAGAAGCCAGAGGCTGTGGGCTCAGCTGTGGTGGCCACAGGGCACCCGGGGAGCCGGCCCGAGCCGGCCCTCCGGTCCCAGTAACAACCTGAATGCCTCCCATCCCCCTGTGTCCCCTTTCCACTTAAACTAGCAGATGGGAGCCACTGTTTGCACCCGAGCCCTCACTAATATACCAGCTAAGTCCCCTAAAAAACCCACAAAGGAGATACTAGGTCGATTCCCAACTTCCAGGTGAGAAACATCCATGCTGTATCCATGCATGATGAGTTTTGAGTTCATCCTAAAATCTGTGGGGACCCACTGAACCCTTAACAGTGGTAAAAGGACATAATTAATTTTGCGTTTCATAAAGATTGCTCTAGCAGCTGTTGGGGATGCCGGGGTCTGGGAGAGCAGGGAGACTGATTACTAACAATGGAAACTAGAAAGATGTCCAAGTACTTGCCTCCATACACACACTTTCATACTCATACACAAAATGGATAGGGTTTATATTTTGTTAATCTAATAACGAGCTATTTCACAAGGCAGGAACACCATAATTAAATACGTAGTGTGCGCTAATTTCTCGGTATTGTTATATATACCAATGGGAAGTTAATGCCAAAACCTGGGACCAATACTTGCCTGATGAAAACACATCCACAGACACATACAGTCTGGCGTGTGGGAGCTTGCAGAGATGCCGCAAGCGCCAAACTCCCTCAGACGGATGGGGTTTCAACCGTAATCTTTCATCACTGTGTATCCATTGCTTTGTAAGAGCTCCCTAATTACTTCAGGCCTATGGTAACAAGTCAGGCATCTGATGTGGGAAGGATGAGGGTGTTGGGATTATGTGGTTCATGTTGTTTAATCAAGGAGAACACGATTTTTAGCAACGTGATTGAAACAATGACACCCCTAGGTAAATAAAGCTAGAGACCCCCAAACTCCTCTTGTGTCTGCAGAAGTATATCACGCATCACGCGCTGCAGATTTTGAGAAAAATAACCCTTGTCAGCGACCCGATCACCCCACTGACTGCTGTCCCTTCAGAGAGCTTTCCTGGCTAGTGAGTCACTGCCTGTGTGATTAATTCATTAACTCATTCATTAACTTCCGCAAAAGTCAAGCTAAGTGCCCTGCCTTTAGTTAAGCTGAATCAAATGATTAGGAAAATCCCGTCCTTGTTCACAGACCAGAAAAATCTATCAGTGAAAACAATAAAATTGACTACAGACTTACAAAGCTTAAAGCAATGGTTAAAAAAAAAATGATTTTAAAAAGTACTGTATTTAAAGTCCTTGTATTAGTTTGCTAGAATTTGCCAAAACAAACCACCGCAGGACTGGGTAGCTTCAATAAGAGAAATTCACTCTCACAGTCTGGGGCCAGGAGTCTGAGGTCAAGGTGTGAGCAGGCTGGTTCCTTCTGAGGCTGCGAGGGCATCTATCTGTTCCAGGCTTCGGGCAGCCACCACACCTTTGGTGGTCCTCTCCACCCTCAGCTTCACGCATGTCCTCGCTGTGTGTGCATCTGTGTCCTAATCGCCTCTCCCTGTAAGGACACCAGTCACATGTGATGAGGGGCCCATCTGACCCCAGTATGACCGTATCCTAACCAATTACGTCTGCAAAGATGATATTTCCCAATAAGGTGGCTTTCTGAGGTGCAGGGGGTCAGGACTTCAACACAGGAATGTTGGAGGACACAATTCAGCCCACAACAGTGCTCATCAAGGATAAAATATATCTCAAGTTACTGTTGACCAGAATAAATCTAAACATCTTAAAACATTTGGATTCAGAACGATCCCGGCAGCAATTCAGCTGAAGTCCGACTCACTCGATCCCTCCCTCCCTCCCTCCCTCCCTTCCTTCCCTCCTTTTGCTTAAACAACTGGACAATTTATTACCTCACATCCCAGATGCCCGGATGTAGGGCTACTCTACTCAAACCTGAGCCAACACCAGGCTCCTTCCATCGGTCTTTCCTTCTCTACCCTCCCCAGCACTGGCGTCTTGGACCAGAGGCCAGGGAGGACCTCCTGTAGGGCCCCCGCGGCCCAGCAGGAAGGAAGGCTCTTCCTCTTTGGCTCCGTGTTTTCAACAGAGAAAGTTGGACCTTTCCAGTTATCAGCGGGGGATTGTGGAAGCTTAGCTCATTCTCTGGCGGCCCTCAACAGTTCCTAAAACATGTAAACTTTGAGCTATAACTCACCAACTGCAACATTCACCAATCTACGGCGTACAGTTCAGGAGTTTTCAGTGCAATCACAATGTTGTGCAAACGTCACCACTATCTGACTCCACAACATTTTCATCACCCTAACCTAAAAGGAAGCCCCCCACCCATCAGCTGTCACTTCCCATCCCCACCTACTGCCAGCCCCTGGCAACCACCAATCTGCTTTTTATTTCTATGGATTTGCCTGTTCTGGGCTTTTCATATAAGTGGGAACACGCAGCATGTGACCTTTTGTGTCTGGCTCTTTCAGTGAGCCTGAGGTTTTCAAGCTTCATCCATGTTGTAGCCTGTAGTGTCAGTATTTCACTCCTTTTTATCACTCAGTAATATTCCATATTATGGGAATAATATTCCAATTACATTGGAATATTCCTATTTTTATATAAATTGAATAATATTCCATCGTATGGATCTACCATATCTCTTCCTAACTTTTTATCTTCCTAGCTTCCTTTCCTCCTCCTCTTTTTTCTGAACAGTAAATGTCTTTAGATTAGACACTTTTAAAAAAGCCTTTTTTTCCTGCTGTGTCTTTGGAATCCTGACCTAGGTTTGGGCACAGGGAAAGCATTTAATACAAGTTGGCTGTTTGAGTGACAGAAGGAAAGGATGAATGACCCGACCTGCCTGCCCATCAGGACAGGCATAGGGTGGTCAAAGGGCATGACACAGCACCCTGTCCCCAGATGACAGGCCACCCCTGGGTAGAAAGATTGGCACCTGCCCTCTGAGGATCCTGACTTCTAGTCGAGCAGAAGACCTTGGGTTTGGACACAACAGGTTTTCAGTACCGCCCTGGCCTCCCCACCGTGGCTTGGTGGCTGTCAATATATGTCAGCGAAGACTTAGCTGAGATGAGAAAAATTAGGAGACGCGGTCTGGAATGCTTCCAGGTGCACAAAAGCAAACAATCATGTTACACTGCTGGTCGTCCAGTCCGTGTTTGCACAGAAAATTAAAACAGGGCAAAATTATATTAAATTTTGATATGAGTCACTTGATTTTCATCTAAAAAGTAATAAATTAGTATATCACTTGACAGTATCTAATTTATAACCTCAGGTCCCATTTTAGTGACATGGGGGAGCTGCTTTTAGCATCAACGGAGGTGACCTATAACCCACATCAGGGCACACATCTGTCATTCAGGGGAGGATGCCTCACATGGAGGCTGAACGCCCAAGTCAGAAACGGCCTTTTACAAAATCGAAGATGCTAAAGGCTGCTGTTTTGCTGAACGGCATACCCTGGCTCCAAAGAAACAACGGGCACTAGTAATTTTAATGTACTAGACATGCACAGTGGATAACGGTGTTGGGGAGGTAAAATATTAAAGAGCTACTGAAAACAAACCCAAGAAAATGAAACTGAAGTGAAAACCACATATTCCTGGACAAGCTATACACCGAACAAACTTTTTTTCATGTTGTTGCTTTGGTTTTGAGAAATTAAAGACTGAAATGAGACTGTTCAACAGTTATTGAAAGACAAGACAGGAAGGATGGAGGGAGGGAGGGAGGAGGGAAGGAGGGAGGGAAGGAAGGAAAGCCGTTTCTAGATATTGTATGAGGGATTCCACACCTATAAATATTGTGTTTTTAAAACTTGTTGACTTTCTCTAGTGCTGGGAATTACCCCCAATTATTTCTTGACTTCTACCTCAGGAAGTTTTACTCTTCCCAAAACATTACCCATCATATGTGTTTTCATTATCTGAAAACAACTCTCTAGTGAAAGTATTAGAAAAATATCACAACGAAGCGATATTCTAGAAATCATATGAATAATTCAGAAAAAGTAACTGCTGCTTATAACTACCTTTCAGTCGATGTCCTGCACCGTACGGGATACGTTGGGCAGGAGACGTGAAAGGAGGAGGCACACAGCCTTTTTCTGCACAGGTTGGGACTCCACCTGGAGAAATCCCGGGGACACTGCTAGAGGCTGGTGACCAGCTGCATCTCCTGTGTCCACCATATGGAACAAAAGAAAACTTCCAGGGAATTCGGGGACAGGAAAGCCATGGGGGAGGCCATGGAGAGTTCCCGACCTCTGGGCGGGGGAGCGGGAGTGTGGCCTGGGTGAGAGCGGGAACCCTTGTAGCTGAGTGTCTGCTACACACCCTGAGCTGGGCTAAGTGCTTTCACTCATTCTAGTCTCTCCTCAAGGCAGAAGAAACTTGGGAGGTGGCCACGGAAGACTGAAATCAGAAAACTAGCCTATGACGTGAGAGTAACTCAGCAGTATTTTTTGATGGAAAATTCCCCAAATACTTTATCAAACAACAGACAGATCTACAGCGTAATGATTTTAACACATTTTAAAAAAAAGTATTGTGCGACCCTTAACTTCCTTACTGCTACAAAATATACTGCACTTTTAAGGTCAATAGCACCACGACGAACTCATTTCAGTTAGCTGTAAAATGAAGTTGGGCTTCAGTGTGAGAAGAAAATCTCTATTTTCTAAGGGTCATTTGCCAAAAATATTTCGCATGTGTACTTAACACTAATTCCAATGGATAACCAAAAAGCTTGTGTTGCTATAAACTCTAAAGCAAATAAATATGTGTTGATAAGTTTCTTATAACACATTTTATGGGATATTATTGTAATTTTTAAAGTCTATAAACAAGTAGTTAAGTTTTATCATCTTATGTAGGAAAGCACCTTTTTGGCGGTTTCTGGAAGTGAGGGGAATTTACGAGCCTCAGTCTTTGAATTAACTCATGAATCTGGGGAAGGAATAAATACTTGGGCTCAATTTCGGCTCTGCTTGACCTGGGCCTCCCTCTGCCTTCCCACCACACACGACCCAGCCTTTTCCTTTTGATATCTATATTTTAATTTGAACCTTTCCTCACCCTCTGATTGGAAAATCTTTTGCCTTTTACACGAATGGTCATTTGGGATTGAAATCACCTCCCAGCAGCCTTCAAAATAGGGTGTTTGTATTTCCCACTGCGTGTTCTCCACCGTAATGCAGACCGACTCCCTCAGCATGTGTGTGTGTGTGTGTATACACACACACACACACACACACACACACACACTGCAGAATTTGAACCTTTCCTCACCCTCTGATTGGAAAATCTTTTGCCTTTTACACGAATGGTCATTTGGGATTGAAATCACCTCCCAGCAGCCTTCAAAATAGGGTGTTTGTATTTCCCACTGCGTGTTCTCCACCGTAATGCAGACCGACTCCCTCAGCATGTGTGTGTGTGTGTGTATACACACACACACGCACACACACACACACACACTGCAGGCACGTGGTGAAGACACACGCCCCGACCTCTATCGAGTCAACACTGGTGAGCATTTTCTTTCAGTTCTAACCACGGTCCTATTTCTACTAACGAAGCCAAAGACACATGTGGTTCTGAATACTACCTTTTTATTTATTTTTTTAATGAAGCTTAGTACCTTTAAAATTAGAACGTATTGTAGATAGGGCTCGACTTCACTCATTCGGTTGGACTCACAGGATTCCATTAAATAGATGCACAGAGAAGAGAAGTAACCCTTTTCCTAAGAGATGGACTATTACCTTCGTTTCCAGTCTTTCATTCCTATGAACCCTCCTGCAATAAACAGCTCTACCGCTATTCGTGTGATCATATGCGTATTTCTATGGAATGAATTCCAATTTAATTCGTTGAGTGAAAAGGTGTGTGCATTTAAACATTTTTTGCGAATATCTTTATTGTGGTAAAATATATGTAACAGCAAATCTGCCATTTTTTAAACCATTTTTAAGTGGACTAGTCTGTGGCATTAGATACCATTCACCATGTTGCCAACTGTGACCACTGATCTTTTCCTAAACTTTCCCATCACCCCAAATAGAAATCTTGTAACCATTTAGTAACAACTCCCCATTCCCCCTCCAGAAGCCCCTGGTAACCACTAAACTACTTTCTGTCTCTGTTTGTTTTCTTACTGTTGAGTTTTAATTGTTCTTTGTATATTTTGAATATGGGTCCTTGACTGGATATGTGTTGCAAATATGATCAAGTCTGTGGTTTCTTTTTCTTAACAGTGTCTTTTGCAGAGCAGAAGTTTCATTTTACTGAAGTCCTACTAATCATTCTTTTCTTATTCTCCAGTGCTGTATCTGAAAAGTCATTGAGAGACCCAGGGTCACCCAGATTTCTCCTATGTTAACTTCTACAAGTTTTATAGTTTTACATTATGTCTACAATCTATTTTGAGCTAATTTTTTGTGAAAGATGTAAGATCCAAGGCTAGCTATTTGGCCCACATATGGTCTACGCTGGTGAATGTTCCATGGGACCTTGAGAAGAAGGGGTGTCTGCTGTTGTTGGATAAGGTTGTCTATAGATGTCAGTTAGATCCAGCTGATGGATGCTGTTCAGTCCAACTATGTCCTTAGTGATTTTCTGCCCCTGGATCTGTCCATTACTGACGGTGGGGTACTGACATCTACAATTTTAACAGTGGATGCACCTATTTCTCCTTGTAGTTTCATCAATTTTGGCTTCATGTATTTTGACACTCTATGGAGTGCATTAAAGTTAAAAACTGTTATGACTTCTTGGAGAATTGACCCCTTTATCATCAGGTAACAGTAGGCCAGAAACTAGAAGTCTCATCTCTGGGTTTTTCACAAATGTCTTCTATTGTGCTGAGGAAGTCCCCTTCTATTCCTAATTTTCTGAGAGTTTTTAACCACGAACGATTGTAAGGTTTTGAAAATGCCTTTTCTGTATCAACTGAGATGTTTTCTTTCCTTCTTTTAATGTGGCATTAATCGATTACTCTTATGTTGAACCACCTTTGCATTCCTTGTTTTTTTCTGAGTTTTTTTTCCCCACCTTTATTGAGATATAATTGACTTGCCTACCTTGAATAAATCCCACTTGGTCATGTGTCTAATCTGTTGAATTAGGTTTGCTAGACTTTTACTAAGGATTTTTGCCTCTATGCCCAGAAGGGATATTGGTCGGTAATTTTCTTCCTTGTGAACTCTTTATCCAGCTTTGGTATCAAGGTAATGCTGGCCAACGTGTCGGGAAGTACTCTTTCTTCTTCTATTTTTCTGGAAGAGTTCAAAAAGGATTGGTGTTAGTTTTGTATATGTATTAATTGGTGTATATGTTTTGTAGAATTCAACAATGAAGCCATCTGGACATTTCTTTCTTGGAAGTTTTTTTTTTAATTACGAATTGATCTCTTAACCTGCTATAGGTCTATTGAGATTTTCCATTTCTTCTTCAGTCAGTTTAGGTAATTTGCATGTTTGCAGGAATTTATCCATTTCAACTCAGTTATCTAATTAGTTGTACAATAGTATTCTCTTATAATCACTTTTATTTCTCTATGGTCTGTAGTAATGTCTTCACTTTCATTTCTGATTTTAGTTGTTTGTGTCTTCTCTCTTCTTCCTGTCAGTCTAGTGAAAGGTTTCTTAATTTTTTGATCTTTTCAAAGAATCAACTTTCAGTTTAGTTGATACTTTTTATTGTTTTTCTATTCTTTAATTTTCTCTACTTTACTATTGATTATTTCTTCCTTCTGATGACTTTGGCTTTCCCTAGTTTCTCAAGGTATAGAGTTAGGTTATCCATTTGAAATCTTTACTCTTTTTAAAATCTTTTAATAGCATTTGCAGCTATTAATTTCCCTCTAAGCACAGCCTTTGTAACATCCTATATGTTTTGGTATGTGGTGTTTTCATTTTCATTACCTCTAAGTATTTTCTAATTTTCCTTGTGATTTCTTCTTTGACCCATTGGTTGTTTAAGGGTGTCTTGTTTAATTTCCACATACTTGTAAATTTTCTGGTTTTCCTCCTGTTGATTTCTACCTTTTATCCTCAAAAATATACTTCATATGATTTTAATCTTTTCAAATATACAGAGACTTGTTTTGTAGCCTAAGATATTGTCTATCATAGGGAATGTTCCATGTGCACTTTATTTAGAAGTGTATTTAGAAGTATATTTTCTCTTTGCGAGTACAGTGTTCTACATATACGTGTGTATTATATCTAGTTGGTTTATAGTATTGTTCAAGCCCTCTATTTTTATTGATCTTCTATTTAGACATCTTATCCATTACTGAAAGTGCATGCAAGTCTACCATCCTTTTATTTCCATCTGAATAACTCCCCTTAGCATTTTTTTAGAGCAGGTCTAGTGGTATCAAACTCCCTCAATTTTTTGTTCATATGGGAATGCCTTCATTTTCCCTTTATTTTGAAGGAAAGGTTAAGTGGATACAGACTTATGTGACAGTTTTCTTCCAGCACTTTAAATATCATCTCATTCTCTTCCGGCCACCACGGTTTCCAGTGGGAAATCAGGTAAATAACCTTTTAAGAGTCCTTTGCATGTGATGAGTTGCTTCTCTTTTGCTTCTTTCCCTCTCTCCATTTTTTGTCTTTCAACGGTTTAATTATAATGTGTCTTTTTATGCATCTGTGTGTTTAGTCTACTTGGAGTTTATTAATAAGCTTCTTCGACTTGTAGATTCATCTCTTTCCTAAAAATTTTGGAAGTTTGTGGCTATAATTTCTTCAAATATTATTTCTGCTTCTTTCCTTCCTTCTCCTTCTGGAACTCCCACGATGGGTATATTAGTCTCCTTGTTGATATCCACAAGTCATTTAGGCTCCCCTCACTTTTCTTCATTATTTCTTCTTTCTGTTCCTCAGCCTATAATTTCAGGTGTCTTGTATTAAAGTTTGTGGATTCTTTATTCTGTGTGCTCAAATGTGCTGTTAAATCTCTGAGTGAATTTTTCATTTCAGTTATTGTACTTTTTTTCTGCAGAATTTCTGTTTGGTTTCTATAATGTTCTATCTATTTATATTCTCATTTGTTTATACATTGTTTTCTCAATTTCTTTTAGTAGTCTGAGCATATTTAAGACAATTGTTTTAAAAGTATTTGCCTGGTAAATCCAATGTCTGGACTGCTGCAGGAATGGTTTCTTTCCATTTACTTTGCTGCTTAGAATGGGCCATACTTTCCTGTTTCTTCTACTTTTTTTTTTTTATTAAAACTTTAAAATTTTAACAAGTTAAAACTTTCCTATGTGCTTTTTATTTTTCATTGAAAACTGGACGTTTGAAAATTATACTGTGGTAACCCTGGAAACTCTTCCCCAGGGTTGGCTTCTTTTGTTTTTGAAGGCTACAGTAGTCTGTTTAGTGACTTTCCAAACATTTTTTTTTTTTTAACTGTATTTGCTGTGGTGTGCGGTCACTACGGTCTCTGTTCCTTAGCTTGAGACCAGCTAGTGTTTTGACAGAAATTTCCTTGATGCCAGGAGCTAAAAGAACAAAGAACAAACAAAACTGTTTTCCCAGTCTTTCCAGATTTTCTCTGTGCTGAGCTGTCCTCCAATGTGTAGGCAGGCTTGCAAGAGCCTAGATGTTACCCTGAAGCAAAAACTCAGAGCCTTCTCAGGTCTTTTCTGAACACACATATTGAGCTGGGTATACATGTGGCTTTCTCAATTCCCACTTACAAACAGGTACTTTTTATTATTGTTTTAATCATGGTAAAACACACATACCTGATGACTGGTTGGAGCCAAGGCAAATTCCACAAAGTTTTCTTACCATTTTTAAGTTGCCTTTTTCTTGATTAAGTATTTTCTCGGTTGCTGCAAACATTCGACTGTTTTCCAGTGTTCTGACAAAGTTGTTTCTGACCATTTCTCCCTGTTTTGTTGATGCTTCTGTGGGTGGATCAGCATTTGGAGCTGCCTACCCCACCATTTTGCCGATGTCACTCCTGTTCACCTTAAATCTCCCTTCAAAGAAGCTCTGTCAGATTTGGGAGGGAGCATCGAAGGCCTTCATCAGTGTAGTGCATGAAGAAATGTTTTGATCTTTGCCAGTTTGATGAGAAAAAATAAAACACTTCATAAAAGATGCTTCTTTCATCATTAAAAAGGCTGAGCGTCTCCTCATATGTTCAGAAATCATTAATGCCTATCTATACAGTGAAGTATGCACCATGCAGCCATCTAGCTTAATGTAGTAAATATACAAGACGAATCACGGTGCCTCGCTCAGTACGTGATACGGGACACGATCACCTGCCACGCTAACTCACAAAGGGGGTGTGCTTGTGGTGGGGAGACGCACGGGAGGGAAGGGGGAACCCTGAGGGTGGAGAGCACGTCCACACAGAAGAGGGACAGTGTCACTTTAAAGCTGGCATGACCTTGGCACATGCAGAGTCAAGTGCAATCTAGACTGACTGCTTTCCTACAAGTTCTTTCTGCTCCCTCTGTTTCATGCGACTTTTTCTGACTTCTTTCACTAGAAAATTTTAAAAGATACATAAAGGCAGACGCAACTCACTGCAGCCAATTTGCAACTACCCTACTCCCTAGTTCAGAATCGTGGTGAGGGAAAGCAGACGGCATTCACATAGCAAGGTAAAGAGAGTGTCCTTATTCCAGAGGCTGCTTCCCTCGTGTAAGCAAAGGAGGGCTTCTGCGTCCTTCGAGAGAGCAGGGGACCCACGCTTAGGACACAGCCTATTATGTTCTGAGGAGACTGAGCTGCCAGGCTTTGGCCACCGACGTCAGTCGCTGTCTCTAAACCCTTGTCCTGCAAAGCCTTAGCAGGGCCTGCATGTTTCTGCTCCCAAGAAGGGCTCCGAGCCGAGTAAACGAGCGCTTTAAAAGTGCAATTATCCTTGGGAAGGGAGTAGTAAACCCTGGGTGAAATGATTCACTTTGCAGGGCCCAAACAAACATTTCATCTAATGACCGTCCCCTTTGAAGCAGCAGCTGTTGGCTATAGAAACAAAAAAAATAAAATAAAATAACCTTTGAGCCAGGAAAGGAGGGTAAATTCAGGGGTGATTTACTAACTTGCTGATTGCAATCCAGAAACTTTAGAATTAAAAAGATATATTACTAAAATAGTTTTGAAAACCAATTAATTGTGTATTGCTTTGATAGGATCTGTAAAGAATACTGAAGAAAAAGAATTCACCTTCTGTAAAAGAATAAAAACACTATTACATACAGAAAGCCATGTATCGTGCATACTGCCAAGGACTATGGTTATATTACGTACTAGACACGACACGGCATCCTTTCACGCAGATCTTGTGTGGGTACCATTTTCTGAAGAAGAAAATGGGGCCAGGGAAGTACCAATAGAACCTGCGAAGGACAGAGTCAGAATTTTCACCAATTCTTAAGGCCCATATACCGCAGTTTTAAACGAAGCTATGTTATTGAACGATAGGTTGTGAGGACTCACTATTTTAAGGAAAACGTAGACTAAACGCATGATTTGTATAAACGAAACAGGGCAATGCTAAAGATCCAGAGGTTCTGGGGCCCTGTGAAATCACCAAATCAACAGCTACTGTGTGTTGAGACCACCAGGGACCACGCACTTCACGTGTGGTATTTCCAATTTCCGCAACTCGCTAAGATATGGATAGATAGACCCTACTTTCATCTTTTCAAGAAGGAAACTGCACTCAGGGTCATTGGGTCGCTGGCTGTGACGGCAGCATGGGAAGTGACAGAACAAGCTTTAACCCAGCGCAGCTGGCCCTTGCCCTGCACCCCACGGCATCGGCCTGGACGAGGCCAGATGACACTCTGTCGGCCTCGGGCTCACCTCCGGGGGAGGGGCAGCTGCCATGTTTCCCCGTTTCCCCACTGGCACCTGCCTTATTCCATCTGCGTGTGCATCTGACCTTTACCTTCCGATCTATCTCTACGTGGATGACAGGTGATGGTATCAAGTGTGATTTCAGATATGCGCCTTTGCAACTTATTCCCGTGATGCCAGAGTGTTCATCGTACGTTAATTAATGGCAACAGCGACGCACAAAACACTGACATGCAGGTCCAGGACCCAAGTGTTCATGTAGCAAGTGTTACTCGACTTTCAAGAAATTATTTCCCCCGCAGTTTCATAACATTTGATTCATTATCTCTCCTGAAGCTCTATTTAGCTATGAGAAGTATTAAAAAAATTTTTTAAGTATAGTCAATATAAATTTAATTTACTCTATTGGAGTAAGAAAAAACAATCACCACTTGTGCCTTTTATTGCTCTATTTTCTTCTTCTTTTAAAAGAAAAAGTGGATTAATAATCTCGGCTTTTAATCAGCTGTCATCGTAGTCGTTTTCCTTAGATATTCTACTTTTGCTATAAGCTTTTTATTGTTTGTTTTTGGTGCACGTGTATTGCCATTATTTTAAATATCTCATTTACTGCTTTCTTCGTAAGTGAAAGCCTTGGACCCTCAGATTTCTCGCCATTCAGTCACGTCCAGAGACCTCCCTACTTAAGGATCCTGGCTTCTGTGGTTCCCAACAGCTGCCTCACCCACTACACGCAGTGTCCACCCGCACCTGCCACAGTGGTCTCCGGCTCAAGCCTAGCAACGCTGTGTGATCTGCAGCTCACCAGCCCCCTGTTCCTTTAGGCAGAACCCAGCTGCTAAATCAGAAGTCCTCAGATATATTTTAATTCCCTGCAAGGACACAGTGACCGGCTACTGATGTAACCTTTCTTTTGGCTTCACTTGCAACTTCATGAATATTAAAATGGCCTCTGCACTGGAAAACGCAGTTAAAAACTCTCTACCCCGGATTCCACCCACTGACCCTTGTGAACTGGGAATAAGTCTCCTGGATACTCTGAGTGGTCTTCCAGGGGTCCTCTCTCCTCACAGAGGGAAAAAATCACCACTTTTCTTTAAAAGTGCATTAGCTGCTCCATTTACTGGGGAGATAAATACGCCTTAAAAGCCCATCTCTCTCAAGTTCACCTGTGATTCTCGTCCAGGAGAGAGGACGCTGGGATGCGGGGATGGAAGGGGCCCCCCAGGACGGCCAGTGCAGTCGGTGATGGAAGCAGATGTAAGACTGAATTAGCTTATGTAAGAAACAGTCCCAAACCCCAGAGATGAGAGAAGGGAGAAGAGAGGCCTGGCAGGGAGGCACCGTCAGACCACCCGACCTTCCTGTTCCCGAGACTCTGCCTTCTCTCTTGGGGCTTCTTGCTGGCTCTCGAGCCCCTGTGGGGTTGAGTCACCATTGTGTGCCGGGGGAGAGGGCGGCTGGGCTCGTGCACAGACAGAACTGCTGATTTTCCATTAAGAAAACGTTGGATCTTCCAAAGGAAAAAACAAATTACTAAAGCTTACGGATGGCACTAGGGATTAAACACCGTATATCAGCTCCAGGACAATCGGCCTCATACACTTGCTTTCCTCCTTCGTACCCCATTGCCTGTTCTCTCTTCCAGGAAAGTTCTCTCCCCGCTGGAGGCGGGGTCCAAGGACAGCCAACCACCCATTTGGTTACATTCTGCAGACGGAGCCACAGGAGAAATGGGCTGGGAGGAAGTGGCAGGTTCAACTGTGTATTCCCCCCACCGCACGGCCGGGAAGTGCCGCTCCCAAGGAAGATGCAACCATGCGTGAGAGACAAACAAATGCACGTCGGATTCTGCCCACTAGAGTAGTGGGGCTGTTCCAGGGGTTGACCTTCTGTCTCCCCAGATCTGAGGGTCCGTCTCGGCCACGGTGCAGTCCCAGAGCAGAGGAGTCCCACGCCTGGTCAGCACCCCATAAATAAGTCACCTTTCTTGTAACCCAGGGTCAGTGCCCGGGAAGGTGCGGTTAGGGATGCCAGGCAGAGTCAGACTCTTATTTCTTACAAAAATACTGCACCTGATCTCCAGCTCTTTGATTTATTAAACCGAGATTTGTTCAGTATCGCTGACACTGCCAGGCCAAACGAGATACATGTCCTCCTACCTGTACACTCGGGTTGATGTGGCTGAAATACGGCTCTGTGTTTTCCAGACATTGAGCAGTTAACACCACGTCTCATGTCGGATCAGTGTGGAGCTGCACCTCAGCTGCATCTCAGCGGGATGCCAGGCAGAGTCAGACTCTTATTTCTTACAAAAATACTGCACCTGATCTCCAGCTCTTTGATTTATTAAACCGAGATTTGTTCAGTATCGCTGACACTGCCAGGCCAAACGAGATACATGTCCTCCTACCTGTACACTCGGGTTGATGTGGCTGAAATACGGCTCTGTGTTTTCCAGACATTGAGCAGTTAACACCACGTCTCATGTCGGATCAGTGTGGAGCTGCACCTCAGCTGCATCTCGGCAGGAAGCTCTCAGGGGCGAACGTCTAGTCCAGGCCCCTTTCACCCCTTCTGCTTGAAGTCCAGGGGTAGTGCGTACATGTTTCGGTGGTGCAGGCTGTGAAAGTTGCTACGGACTGAATTGTGCCCCGCCTGCCCCCAAATTCATATATGGAAGCTGAACCCTCGGGGTGACTATACGTGGATTAAGGTTATTAAGGTTCAGTGGGGTCACAAGGGTGGGGTTCTAATCCTATAGGACCAGTGCCCTTTTAAGAAGGGGCACGAGACAGCTCCCCCTCTGCAGGTGAGGACACAACCCAAAAACCATGTCTGCACACTGGGGAGGGTCCTCACCAGGAACTCAACCTGCTGGCACCTTGGACCCCAGCCTCCAGACTGTGGGAAACAAACGGCTGCTGGGACAGGGCCCCTGTCTGCGGTCTCTTGTACGGCAGCCCCAGCTGATTAGGACAAAAGTCATTTGAATTGTTTTAAATTTTTACTCACACGAGAAAGTGGCTTCAGACCAATTCTTGACCTACTTCAGCAGCGCAGCCTAGTGGGAATTGTGGATGATAATAATTATGATATCATTTTGGTTTTATGCAGCACTTTTCTTCTGAGGAGTTCACAGCACTTTAGAAAAATAATTTAAAAATACGAGGTACGGACGAGCATTCTTAGTCATAATTTGCAATCAACCTTGGAAGACAGGCTTTTAAAGTGAATAATTTGGACTAGTCAGTTAGTTATTGAGCCAAAGAATTAGTAAAATCTAATTCATTTTTTAAAATTTATTTAAGTAAAAAAAATTTTATACAGTTTTAAAGGCTACTTTCCATTTACAGTTATTACAGAATATTGTCTATATTCCCTGTGTTGTATGATACATCCTTGGGCCTGTCTTAACACCCAGTAGTTTGTGCCTTTCACTCCTCCACCTCTCTGCTGCCCCTCCCCCCGCTGGTAACCACTCGTTTGTTTTCTCTATCTGTGAGTCTGCTTCTTTTTTGTTATATTCACTAGCTTGTTGTATTTTTTAGATTCCACATATGAGTGATCTCATACAGGATTGGTCCTTCTCTATCTGACTTACTTCACTGAGCGTAATGCCCCCAAATCCATCCATGTGGCTGCAGATGGCAAAATTCCATTCTTCTTTATGGCCGAGTAGTATTCCATTGTATGTATATACAACCTCTTCTTTCTCCATTCATCTGCAAAAGCTAATTCTTAAAACAGCATTTTTGTTACCATGGAATACTTTCTTCATGTGCTCTTCTGTTAAACACGTGCAACTTTGTATTTCTAAGATTATGGCAGGGAAACATTAAACATCATTATAATTTTACAGTAAACGCTACATGAAATCCACATGTGAAAAAGTCTGTGAGTCCATTTCCAGATTTCATACTTGTCTGTGCGTTTCTCAGGTGCACGGTGGGAAAGCCCCACTGATCAAAGGCTGGGCTGATGGCCCTCAGGGCCTGGTGCCTCCTGGAACGTGGTCTCCACAGGGTCTCGGGGAGCACGGTTTGCCCCACAGCAGCCCATGCAAAGCGCAGGGCTGTGCCGTCCAAGACAGCGCACTGGCCGCTCTGAGTGCTTGAAGCGTGACTGGTCCAAACTGACTTGCTTCTGCTGTTCCTTTTAAATGTGGCGACTAGGAAATGTACACCTCACAGGGCTCACTCCTCTCTTTATGCGCAGCTCTGGTCTAGACGGACGTTCCCAGGACTCCCACCAACCTCCTCTCTCCTGGGACCCTTCAGGCTTCTAGGCCCGGGACACAGCTCGACCACCGGCTCCGGGAAAGGGGCCCCTCCCCCTGTTCAGGTTTCTGGAAGGTTTGCTCATGCCCGCGGTCTCTGGTTAAGCCACCCCTCGCCTTTTGTGAGCTAGCCACAGTTAGGATCACACTGCCTCTCAAGATAATCTTTGCAAATGAAAGGTTTTATTTAAGAAATTCCTATAAAGAAACCCTGCAGTCCCTTTAGTAATTCAGCGACTCCTCACTGACAGGAGAGGACCGTTGCCCCGGCACGTGGCGCGCCTACTGCAACTGTGATAGTGACTCGCAGCCGGGTTTTCTCTAAGGATGTTCTCTCGGGTTTCTTCCTCGTGCTCACGTCAATGACACGCCGGAAGACGTTATGCCCGCTACTGGTCTTTGGGGCCACAGGTGGGTCAGCCTACGCTGAGTTTCCTCCTCTGTGTCCCCGTAAAGCCTTATTCACACCTCACTTAGAGAGTTTACCACAATCTGAATTATGGCCTCCTGGGTGTCTCCACTGCTGGTTTCTGACGGTGTCTGGCACACAGCATTGCTCAACCCCTGCAGGATGGATGGGTGGGTGGATGGATGGGTAAATGGGTGGGTGGGTGGATGGATGAATGGATGGGGACATGAATGAGCTTGGTATATGGATTTAGAGAATTTAGATTCCATTACTTCTACCAGATCATTTATAAAGATGTTGAAATAAAATTATGCCCAAGGATTTTCATTATCAATTACTTTCTATTTGTCCCTGGTTACCTGTTTTGTACCAAATCTCTCATCAGTGAAATGTACAATTTAAAGTTCCCGACTGAAGCTCCAGTTCTTGGAGGACACAGTGGGCCACTTCTCAGATATCCTCATCCTAAACACAAGAGGAGATGTGTGCTTTTCTAACATGTGTTTATATACACGAATATTAAAGTTTATTTACAGAGATAAATATGTATCTTTCTCTAGATACGTATGAGTTCCTCATTATTTGAACTTCTCAGCCCTTATAACTGCATGGCCTCTTTCTTAGTGGATTTGCCAGGGAGCCATCTTTCTTCTCAACTTCGTGGAAACCATGCAGCAAAGAGAGGAGCGGGACAAGATTTGCAGAGCACGTGCCCTGTGTCAGCACAATACGAGGTTTCACACACTTCCCCTCATTGCATCCTCACCCGAACCACCCAGGTCATGTCCTCTCATTACACAGAGAACTAAACCCTGGCATCAGGTGAAAGGGCCCCCAGTGCCCTAGAGGCAGCGGGAAGCCCAGGCTCTGAACCGAACCTCCGGGAGCCCTGCCCCGCTGCGAACCCTGTGAGCTGTACTGTCCAGAGTGGAGTGCAGGGGCCACCCCTCTTTGACCTTTGCACCCACCACACTGTCCCACTGGAGCAGCGTGAGGCTCACTGAAACCACTGCACCAGATCCTTGGAATGAGTCCAAGGGTTTTAGACTCTTTAAGTGCTTGCTTTTTTTTTTTTTTTTTTTTTTTTTTTTTTTTCTT
>NW_006794649.1:322593-330565 GCF_000442215.2 Lipotes vexillifer
TCTCCTGCATCGGCAGGCGGACTCCCAACCACTGCGCCACCGGGGAAGCCCTAAGTGCTTACTTTTTAAAGTGGAGAGTGAAAAGGCTGTGTTCTTTGTTCACAGGACTTGTCAAAATTCAAAATTCAGTAAGACTTCACATAGATTATGAAACCAGCTTTTATGCTGCTCCAGGCACATGTTTATTCATGTAGAATCTCAAAAAGAATTTAATAAAAGGCGTGCTCTGCCAGAGAGGCCGCGACGAAGATTAGCCCCGTTCTGTTGCTCTCCTTCCTAAAGACGTACGTATACACGGAGGGCCGAGCAGCCCCGAATGATAACACTTGCCTTCGATCTTGACAATCATTAAGAACATTTTTTGGAAGTTAGGAAGCCAATGCAACCAGAATTCCATGTGAGATTAAAGGCACCCTGCACATCTCTTTCAAGCACACACTGGAATTTATTTATAAAGTTATAATTGAGACTTCCCTGGTGGTCCAGTGGTGAAGAATCCGCCTTGCAATGCAGGGGGCGCGGGTTCAATCCCTGGTCAGGGAACTAAGATCCCACATGCTGCGGGGCAACTAAGCCCTTGTGCCACAACTACTGAGCTCGCGTGCCGCAAACTACAGAGCCCACGCGTCCTGGAGCCTGTGCGCCACAACTAGAGAACAGAAAACCCACACGCCACAGCTAGAGAGAAGCCCGTGCACCACAAAGATCCTGCCTGCCTCAACAAAGATCCCACGTGCCGCAGCTAAGACCCGTCGCAGCCAAAAATAAATTTAAAAAGTTATACTTCAGGTTCTGGGAAAGAACTGAAGGTAGCCCAGGACCACAGGGTAAGACATATTCAAGGAAGTGTCAGATTTCATGCAGGTTTATCCTTAAGCTCCCAGCTACAGCGGGTCCCAGCCCACCCAGCGGCAGGTGGAAGGCACAGCCCAGCAGCCACGTGGACTCCAGGCCGCAGAGAATCCCTGGAAAACCAGTGCCCAAGGGAAAGGGTGAAAACCACTGGGATGACAGCAGACACAGAGAGGGCTGTGGACAGACGTGTCCAGGATTCCATCAGCTCGCCAGTGACCTTCAGAGGCGTGTCCCTGTCCACCAGCAACACTGCAGTGGGGTTTCTCCTCCAGACACAGGCATGCTGTGATGTGTGCTAATTACAGACCCTGAAATGATTTCAAATCCCCAGGCACGTGTTGGGGAAAGTGCGCAAAGGATGAATTTTGCTTTAAGCAACGCAGTACCTGTCTCTCCCTCTCCGCACGGATGTTCCAGGGCAACTCCTCCGCCGAATCACCTGCTGTCAGATCGATGCCTGGGCCAGAGCAAGGTGGGGAGCTGCCAGGAGGGCTCTCCTTGACATTGTCAACGAATCGTGCCTTTTACAAAGACAGTCCACTCCTTAAGGACATATATATATTTACACACACACAGATATATACACTGTATATGTGCATGTGTGCTTTGTGTGTGTATTCTACATATGTAGGTGCATTATGTATATCTACCTCTCGGTACTACACATGCACATACACGTGTGCACAAAGGTCACTTTTTAAACACCTTTAACGGTAAGATGGGCAAAAAGCACATCCGTGGTCTGCACTACACACCTCAAGGGAGAGCAGAGCATCATTCTGGGTGGAAACCAGAATACGCCCAGTAATAAACTCTTTATCTCATGTATTCAATTAAATGCACCATCTTCTTCCAGCATTTATAGTAACGGGGAAGAAAACAGGCATCCTACAGCTCACCAGTACAAAATATGGCAAGATTTTTCGCACTGAAATCTTTTCTGGAAAATCGGTTGGTACAAATAAGGCGCCTCAGAGACGCAGACCTTTGAAGACGTCCACATAGCCTGAAGTTGGACGTGCCCCTGGAGGTGGGTCCCTGAGCTGAGCCCCTGGGGGGCGCTCCAAGTGTTAGGAGAGGGGCAGACGGGCGCGCAGGCCCCAGGGATCTGCACCCATTACCCCTGAGCACACAGTGCTGGCGAGACGCCCAGCAGAGGTTTCACCTCAGCATCTCTCCTCCCACCGGGGCCAAACCCCTGTGACCAGCGACGGACAGAGCGATGTAGGCCACCTCCTGCCTGAAGTGGCCTTCGCTTCCCTCCCATCTGGAGGCCCGAGGAAGCTGCCCACGAAGCCCCGCGAGGCCGTGGGGGCTGGGAGACCCTCCCTGTGCCTGGGCTGGGGCTGTCTGCTCGTGGATAACTAGGAACCTGGCTGACCAGGCTCTGCTCCCTCCCCCCAGACTGCCAAGGTCACCTCGGTGCTGACATCAACACACACGTGGAGATGCTTCAGTGGGGCGGCTTTTTGTTTTAAACATTCGGTGATGAATATAAATGACTGGTTGACTCTCTTAATTTAAAAAATGCAACTCAACATTGATCCGGTGGCTTCTCTGTTCCAGGACTCATTCTTGGCCTGGGACACTGAACGGACAACACAGTCCTTGCTGTAGGGACGCACAGAGCACCAGGGAGACCATGCCTTCATTATCAACCACCCTGAAGCTTATGATGGACGTGTGAGAATTTCTTTAACACACGGTCTCAGTTACTCCTGAGAAAAACGGGAGAGGAGTTCCTACAAAGCAGACACGTGACAACATCACTAGTCTCTGTCACACAACATGGATCACAGTCTGGATCCATGATATCCTATTCTGATGGAAAAGTGATATTTTCTGCCATAACAAGACAACATTCACTAAGCCTAGATCAGAAAACCCAGCTCTTGTGAAAGAGCTTTAAACCACACCAGCTACCCTGGAGGGCGGGAGGTGAGAGCCTTGAGCTGGGAGACGAGTGACGGCCCCACCGTTGTTCTGTTAGGATGCAGGAAGCAACGATGAATGAGCAAATCACCCCCGCCCCGCCCCCAAGCAGGGAGGCACTGGGATTAGCGGAGCTGCCCTCCCAGTGTGGGATCCGGAGCCCTAGGAAAAGGGCACGACCTTTCCTTCCAATATGGCGCCACATGCCCTCAGTCGTGGTATTTGTTTTGCATCAAAATCAACCTGATGGAGGTCCTCCGAGCACCTGCTTCTGAAGAAAATAAACTATTAAAATATGCCGATTAATAGTAGCACCAAATAGGAACATTAGCAACGTCTAATAAAAAGAAAGTTGCCAAGAACTGGAGAAAGAGACTCTGAGACTCAAATCTTCTCTGTTCCACAGTGTTCCTGATTGTATAATGGGGGGCGGGCAGGGGCTCGTCCTGGTCTCTGGCTCCCGAGAGACCCTAGAGGCAACAGGCACGAGGAAATGTTTCCGTTCAAATTGGAGATGAGCGGCTGAGGCTCTGACAAGTAAATTTCAGCCCAGAATGAAATGGAGAAATACACAGATTATTTCAGGAAAAATTCCAGACCCAGAGGAAGATAATGAGAACATTTCCTGTGCCATTAAGCCCACCGAGATAAACTGCATGAGTGCAGAAGACAGGGGAGCATGGGAGGAAAACGGAGGGAAGGTGTGTCCTGAGACAGCGCTGTCCCTGTTACACACGGGGTGGGGGTGTGTGGTCCTTCCCTGTACCAGGAGGAGGGGCAGAGGGGGTGTGCATGTGTAAGAGAGAGAAAGACAGAGAGAGAGACCAAGAGAGGCAGAGATGGAGAAAGATGTGGAGACACAGACACAGAGTCAAAGAAAGGGAGGGAGAGAGGTGGATTGAAAATGGGGATTCTGCCCACGTGGGCCCCCTTCCCTCCCGCGATGTGGATAAAGCCAACTCCTCAGTTCAGCCCTGGCTCCAGCTTGTCTGGCACAAAATCACATACTGAGCACCCACGTCCACCAATTGCTGGAAAAGAGCACGATAAACAAGCACGGCCCCTGCCTGGAGGGGAAAACGGAAAAGGATCACACTGTGCGGGACAAACGCTCCCATACGTGGTACCCCAGGCCGGATGGGACATTGTTAATCGGGGGGTGGGGGTGGGTGACAAGTGACCTGGAAACACAGGTGAGTAGGATCGAAACAAAGGAGGCTGGGGGAGGCTTTGCAAGAAAAGGGATGACACAGAGAGTGAAAAATAGAAGCTTGGGACAGAAGCATGTATTTGACAAACTCCAAATAATTCACTCCTTTGGAGCAAAAGCTGGGCTCATATTTATGTGGCATCTCTCAGTCTATTAAGTGTCCAAACAACGGCTGCCAATATACTTGATAACAGGTTGTCATCTTTTCTGGTCATCTACTTTCCAAAGTATTTTGGGGGATATTGAAAATAAAATTATACCACATATGTACAAAAGTTGTCAACATAAACATAGAAAAGGACAGAGACTAAATAGAAAAAGGACAGCTATCACCTCCCTCAAGAACTCAAACCGACGAGGCATGCTGCCAGCTGCCCAAGCAACAGTGGGGAAGTGCACAGCTTCTGGTGAAGGGAAGCCCCTCCCTCACTGGGTGAGACCCCTCTCTGGGTGGTTTACAACTTGTTGACATGTCCGCAGGATGTCAGGGGGCTTTTTGCTACTGTCACCTGTTCCTGCTGTCCTTCCTGGTTACCTTTGTCAGAAGGGATGACGGTTCTTTCTGTGGTGATGGCTGGAAAACACTGTGAATTGTACACTGAAAAATGGTTCAACGGCAAGTTTTATGTTTTGTACATTTTACCACGATAAAAAAGGAACGCCATTTCTTTGAAACCTCACCTCGCGCAATTTTGCCTGTGTGGACAACCCCAAGCCGTCCAGTCTGAGCATCTCGGAGGGCTGGATGAGTCTTCACACAGTGCTATAATGTTTAAACCATGTACATCCTTGAATGTAAAATTTATACATATCTGCTCAAACACAGAAAAGCACGTAGCAAAAGGACCATCCTACCCGAGAGGTGTCTGACTTCCTGTCTCTGAGCCCGTGTCTCTTTTTCTCCCACACAAGCGCCTATTTCCAAATGCCAACTGCAGGGTGCCTCTCCTCCCATAATAACTAAACTCTGACCCATTATAAATGGTGTAGAGCCTCGAATAGGAGTCGAAAACTTTTAAATGAGATGAAGATATGGGAAGCAGTCCTGTGGGATCGAGGGAGCAGAGATTTACTAGCCAGACGTTTCTAAGTTTCCATCCCGTTGTCACTAGTGACTAAATGCATAAACTGAGGCAGGATATTAAGTGCTTCTGAGTCTCACTTTCCACGTCTACGAAATGGGGATAATAATATTTAATTAGTGGGTGTGTTTTTAAATGAGTTTTAAGACAAAAATAGGAAAAAGAACAAGGGCAGAAAATGGTAACAAATACGGTAGATATTAATCCAACTATATCAGTAATCACTTTGAATGCCAATGGTCTAAATGCACCGATTAAAAGACAGAGATTGTCAGAGTGAATCAAAAAAATATGTTGTCCACCAGAAACCTACTTTAAATATAAAGACACATGTAGATTAAAAGCAAATGGATGGAGGAAAATATGCCACGTTATCACTAATCTAAGCAAAGCAGGAGTAGCCCTGTTCATCTCAGGCAGAGCAGACTTCAAATCAAGGAAACGCATCAGGCATAAAGAGGGTCATCACATAATTCTCCAAGAAGATGTTACAATTCTCAACATGTACGCACCTAACCACAGAGCTCTGCCAAACTATGTGAGGCAAAATGGATATAATGGCAGAGGAAAAAGACGCATCCACTCTCATGGCTGGAGACGTCAACACCTCGATCAGTAACGGACAGACAGAGCAGACAGAGAATCGACAGCAGACACAGCTGGACAGAGATGCGCTCAACACCACCACCAGCCAATGGGGTCTCACTGACATGTGTAGACAACCCCCCGATCAGAGCAGAACACACGTTCTTCTCAAGGCCACATGGGGCACTGACCACAAGAGACCACATTCTGGGCCGTGAGACGTGTCTGAAAGGATGAAATGATAACTAAGTGAAACTGGATGCGTGCTCAGCGCACACAGGGGCTCAGTGGACACCCTCCTCCCTACTTCCTCCCGCTTTCTTATCTTCAGATCTGCATTTCACTCGACTTGCGCTAATTAATCCACTCCAGGAAGATGTGTGACTCCTCAAGTTCCATAACAAGCTCTGCGTCTCCCATGCATCCCCAACACCTGTATGCCTGGCAGGCCTCAAGCCCTATCACTAACCATGTCGCTGAAATATCATGATCCGGACCCTAGAAACTGGCGAGTGGATGCTTGGCTTATGGAGCTGTTTCCAACTGGCTACTCCCAACCCAGCCCATTCTGGCTCAACTCCTTGTATTATATCACACCCTCTCTCCCCCCAGATGCACCTTGAGTGTCATACATGGTCAAGAAATATTGAGTAAAACCACGTAAGACGGTCTTACGCAACTTAGGAGAGAGTCTTTCACACTACATTTGCTACTAAATCTGAGAAGGTTCTCCCCGTCACCCTTTTGGCGGCGTGCAGCAGGGGTACTCCTGCAAGACGCCCGTGTGTCCTGCATTCATCAGCACGTCCATGCCACGTGGGGTTGCCTGATCTTGTGAAACGTTAGCTCAGGGGGTACTTTTGTCCGGATGCTGCCTGACGGAGATGGGGAAGTCTATCTCGAAGGCAGCGGGAGAAACTCTGCAAAGCCCAGTCTAGGCAAGCCCCACAGAAGCAAGTACCCCAGGAGTGCACCAGGAACTGGGTGACATGACACAGTTGATGCTGGATGCACCCTGGCTTTAGGTCCACAGGAATAAAGTCTGACAGCTCCACAAAAAATTATATTCAAGACAACCAGTGTGCAGAAGGGCTTACAGGATACAGAGGGTAACCTTGCAAACAGAACCACTAAGAGCCAATAGCCGAATTAAAATGGCAACTCTGAGTCTCAGAGCAAAACTCATCATTTGTTAAGTGTGACTTCTACATGTCATAATACACTGATTTTTACTTCCTCCAATTCATTTTTTAAAAAGTAGATGCTTCCATTTATTAGCAATTCTATAACAAACTGACTGCTCTGCTTACCTGATCCAGGCTCTAAATGCTTCCCAACAAACTCAGGTCCTCACAGTAGTTCCTAAGTCATAAACACACTTAAACCCAGAAATGAGCTTCCTTCAGGCTGGGAGTGGTCCAGCATCTCGTCTCAGGCTCCCCCACCCAGCAAGTGCATTTGCATTTCTTGTATCAGACAGAAGCCAGAGCAGCTCTGAATATCATAGTCAAGGAGAGAAAAGATCCAAAGGGACTTTGTTCTCAGAGATTTTCTTACATTCAGCAACTCCGATTCATAGATGACTGCAATTTTCTAAGTCCCGAGCTTCAGGCTGGAAATCTTACATGATTTTCTGCAAAGGAAGCCAACAAGTAACAAAATTCACTTGCGAGCTAAGGCACAGTGAACACCTTTGCAGTATTTTCCTCTTCCTAAATTAACAGTCACAGGCACACACACACACACACACCTGTGCACACACTGAACCCAGACACAGCCAAACACACCCAGGGATGGGAGATGCCTGCACATTATAGATCTGGCTCTTTTCTTTCTACAAGTAACTTACTGAGGCTGGTAACAGTCTAGCATAACTTGCTGTGGGTTAATTTATAGATAAGCCCCCAATCTAGAGTGTTTACCATTCTCATTACCCTGGAGACTGGCTTTCTTCTCGAATACATTTGTGTAAATCAAGGCACTTTCCCCACATTGTCTAAAGCGCTCTAATTCCGCCGCGAAGATGGGGTGAATTCACAGACACGTGGGGAGGGGTCCAGTACAGTGCACGGAGGACACACTCTGAAGATCGATATGCATTAAAATTCCAGTCTCTCGGGCTTCCCTGGTGGCGCAGTGGTTGGGAGTCCGCCTGCCAATGCAGGGGACACGGGTTCGTGCCCCGGTCCGGGAAGATCCCACGTGCCGCGGAGCGGCTGGGCCCGTGAGCCATGGCCGCTGAGCCTGCGCGTCCGGAGCCTGTGCTCCGCAGCGGGAGAGGCCGCAGCGGTGAGAGGCCCGCGTACCG
>NW_006794649.1:330575-336663 GCF_000442215.2 Lipotes vexillifer
AAAAAAAAAGAAAATTCCAGTCTCTCCTGTTCACGCCCCTGGAACACGGTGAGATTCTCCTGGGACGGAAGGAGCTGCATGTGGCCCGTCGTGACCAGGAGAAGAGGATGAAGCACACGAGAACCTCATCCCCGGAAAGGCACAAGGGGGTGTGGCTGTGGAAGCCACAGAGCCGATCCTCATTCGAGGCCCTGCATTGTCCTAACCACAGCTCCAGGTTCTGAATATATGCTGTTTCCTTCATTTTATACACCGAGAAAACTAAGGCTAAGAGCCCAGCTCTCAGACGGCAGAGAACTGATGCGGCTCCTGTTGGCCCCGGAGACCCCTTCCTGAAACCTCTTTTCATGTTGATTTCTGCATATTGTGTTTGTTGATCTAAAAGAAAAATGTAAGTGGACAAGCCAAAAATGGAAATATTTAAGGCATATTTATGGTGTCTCACATGTCATAAACATTTCCCTGTTTACAAGCTATTTTTCTTGGCTTAAAAAAGCCATACTTTTTATATGAATCAGCGGAATTCTTTCCTCAAAAAGATGTATCTCATTGTCTGTGTAGCTGGACGGTAGCCTGCTATTATCCTACAATACCACGACACCAAATATTTACGCAAAGCTGAAGCACATCTTATATCATCTCTTGGGCAACTTCTATTTATAAGCATCTTTTCAAAATATCTTCTAAAGCTAATCTAAATGCACAACATTACGTTCACTTGTTAGTGTCTTTTTTGAAATGTGACTGAGCTTACCGAGAAAAATGAATCACAAGGCATTTTTTTTAAAAAGAAATGCATCAACCGTTTCTCCGACAATGAATACTGGGACCAACCATTCATACGGTAGATATGAAGATGTTTTAACTAAAAATAGTTTTTTCATCTGCTTATATTCTTATTCCACCATGGAAACCGTTAAGAAGGTGATCAATGAAATCTGTGACGCAAATGTAAGCTCTCATCATCAAATTTTATGTGGAAACTGCCTTATCTAGTGGAGTTTGTACTCTACGTAACTCTGCTAAAATTTTGGCAGAACACCAAAAGCAAAGTAAATAAGGCAACTTTCAGATCACTGAGCCCTGGGAATTTGGTGCAGAGAGAGGGGAAGGCAAGAAGAGATGAGTAGAAGCCTGGAAGATCAAGGACACAGCGGGGTAGGGAACAAGGTTTTGGAGCCAACAGAAGAGCAATTAAAGGAATAGAGAGAGACAGGCCGACCCTGAAATGGAGCAAGCTGGCAGGTCTCCCTTCGTATCCGGACCATCATTTTTTCCTGGAGCGCATCCTTATTTCTTTGACATGATGTTGGAAACGGTACCGAGATGGGTAAGGCTGCATTCTCTTGCATCTTCTTCTCGTGCGGGGCCTCAATGATGTGATAGGATCATTTTAATGGGTCTCTTTGAAGCAATTTAGAAAATCTCTACTGAAAATACAAGCCCCTGGAGAACTGCTTATGTGGCCACTAGCATTTGTTCTAGAAATCAGGGCACTTAGCTACTCGAATGAAAAAGTCCTGTAGTTCAGAATGCGTGTAGTATGACTTCCCTGCTGGTCCAGGGACTGGGCGATAGTAATTTTTAAACAAGTTTTCCCACTGATAAGCCACAAACTGGGACTTCGCTGGCAGTCCAGTGGTTAAGACTTCGCCTCCCAATGCAGGGGTACCGGTTCGATCCCTGGTCATAAAGCTAAGATTCCACACGCCTTGTGGCCAAAAAAACCAAAACATAAAACAGAAGCACTATTGTAACAGATTCAATAAAGACTTTAGAAATGGTCCACATCAGGGGCTTTCCTGGTGGCGCAGTGGTTGAGAGTCCGCCTGCCGATGCAGGGGACGCGGGTTCGTGCCCCGGTCCGGGAAGATCCCACATGCCGTGGAGCGGCTGGGCCCGTGAGCCATGGCCGCTGAGCCTGCGCGTCCGGAGCCTGTGCTCCGCAACGGGAGAGGCCACAACAGGTGAGAGGCCCGCATACTGCAAAAAAAAAAAAGGTCCACATCAAAAAAATCTTAAAAAAAAATAACCCACAAACTTATTTTAGAAAATTTGGGATATATGAAAAAGAAGGAAGGAGAAAACACAAGAAGCTAAGTTCCATGTTGAAATTTCTGATCACTTTTTACATCATTATACTTCATCTATGGATTATTTAGTGATGCTACTTTAAAAACATACACTATGGCATTTCCCATATTTTTATAAATGTTCTAAAGCATCACCTTGGAAGGATATATATGATTTCACTGCATAGATGCTACGTGGTGTAACAGCCACCCCCTCACTATCACACTTTAGTGGTTTCCAATTGTTTGCTTTTACTAATAAGATTGCAATACACATGCTAATATTAAAGCATTTTCTGAGTGTTTACTTATTTCCAGAGATAGAGTCCCAGAATTAGTAGTCCACAGTGTATGAACATTTTCAAGATGCCTGTTAGGTGGCAAAGAGAATTCTTACTAAAAGAAAACTGAATATTCAATAAAAGTCTTCCCAGTATCATCACTGTCATTTTCTGGAGTTAAAAAAAAATGACAAACAGAAAACTAGAAATTATAACAAAGCAGAACCAAGCATCAGGGCTGAAATAAACTGTCTTTTGCAGCCACTGAAGTAATTCATCTTTTCAGTGGAGCAAAGGGAGATATATCCGTATTTTATTTATTTATTTTTTATTGGAGTATAACTGGAGTATCTTTATTGGAGTATAATTGCTTTACAATGGTGTGTTAGTTTCTGCTTTATAACAAAGTGAATCAGCTGTACTATATTTTGTTTTAAAATAACTTGCATTCAATAAATTAAAACAAATATGTTATATCCAAAGGCTCTTGCTTCTTCCTTAGCAAAAGGAACAGGCTGGGACGCTGGAGGGCAACGCAAGGGTCGCAAGCATGGGCCAGGTTTGGAACAGGGTCACGCTCTCACGCTCCAAGCTCCCTGCGTCAACTAATTCACAGTGATAAGCTTCATCACAGACGCTCCTGCTGTCGAGCTGAAGTTCCTCCCAGAGCGGATCAAAACAAGGTGATGGGCACCGACTCTCCCTTACGTCTGCGCTCCCCTTTCCCTCAGCCAGACTCCTGGGGAAGCGGCCACAGGAGGGGCTCCGCCTTAGCCAGTCAGATGGATGGACCCCGGGGGCTGGATCTCAGGATGAACACCTGGCGCTTTTCTCTGACCACGTGCTGATTTAAAGCTCCCGGTGAAAACAATGCTGGGCCCAGCAATGGTCAAGCCTAGAACGTGCTTCTGTTCTGGAGGCTGGCTCGGCCCTGCAGTGACCTTGGTCCCATGGGCTGCCTGGGGTCGGATGTATGACGGCCTGCACCCGGGGGGAGGGGGAGGGGAGGTGCAGGAACTGGGAACAGGTGCCGGGCCTTGAGCCCCGAAGCCATTTGGGGCGTCTAAAAGGCAGGGAAACCTCAAGGTCACGATGACAGGAAAAGCTAACCAGCAAGCTTCCTTGGCCCCCCAGTTTGGGCACAGAGGCCCTTGACTCAAAACACAAACCTAAGCCTTGGCAGGCATGTGCCTTCTGAGGTTGCTACATCAGCACTGCTTAGCCATTTATAGGATACAGACTAATTAAAAAACCCATGATATTTATGCATATTTTTTCAAGTAAATTATTACTACTTGGCGGGCATTATGATAAAAGCTTGACACACATAATCTCATTTAAATCTGACAACATTCTCTGAGCTGGAAACTGTTATGATCCTAATTTTACAGAGAAAACTTGCAAGGTCATTTCTTGGCCAAGGGCGCAGAGCTGTCACTGAGATTCCCAGCCCACGCCCAGAGGCGCCAAACCCAAGTTCCCCTTACAGCTTCTGCTTTTAGCAGTGGACTTGTTGCCCAGAAGACGGCACACAAAACTTCTGACTGTCGTGTCAGGGGTGGGCGATGTCCTCACGGGCCCCAGTTAAGAACCTCTGCATGACAGGTGACATCTGCAAACACGAGGGGGCACAGAGCTTGACGTGAGCTCCCTTCCAGCCCCATGGCCCACTCGCCCTGCCCCCTCCGCCCTCCACACCCACGACTCACAGCTTAGCCCACGTGGCCCCACCCCATCCCCACCGAACAAAAAATACCTATCACGTGTCACTGCTCCCATGAACCTTCTTTTCATCTTTTGTCCATAATCCTGCCTCTTTTTTCTAACCCCACGCCATTACCTGTTCTTAATTCCTCCCATTAAATCCCTTTCTGTCTAAATACCCAGAGAGGGGTCTTTCTGACACAAGGAAAATCAATGCCTGTCTGTGAACTAAATGGATATAAACAAATACATATTGTGACTCAGGCAGGCCTCTTGGTTTTCCTCAGTTAAATATTCATCTCAAGGCAAGAGATGGAAGGGATGGGGTGTAGACAGATTGTAAGTGGAGTACACGGCTGCTTGAAATCCTTCGCTACTGGCCTGAGATCTGATCAATAAACCTGGCCCCTGAAGAGGAAGCCCCAGGGATAGCTAAACCACCCGCTAAAAACAGCTGAATGAGAGGTAACCTCCGAGACCAAGTATCCCAGGAAAGTCAGAGAGAAGACAGGTCATAGGGAGAGAACTCAAGGAGCACCAGACCCCTAAGTGAGCAGCCTTCAAAGATACACAATTCTGGGGCAGCGGACAGACTCCACGTGGCCCCAGGGACCCTCACTTCGGAGCGTTCAAGCCTCCCCTCGCTTGAGGGCAGGACTTGTGCCTTGGACCTCACCAACAGAGGGTGGCCAAGGCGAGGGATGCCACCCTTGGGGGTGAGTCTCACCGGGATGGAGGTAACACCTCCATCCCCTCATATAATTAGCGCTACTTTGCGTGCGTGCGTGTGTGTGTGCGCGCGCACATCTCACGTTTTCTTCATTCATTCTTCCACCGATGGACACGGAGATTGTCTCCACATCTCGGCTACTGTGAATAATGCTGCAATGAACATGGGGATGTAAGTATCTCTTTAAGATAGTGATTTAATTTTCCTTGGATAAATACCCAGGAGTGGAATTTCTGGATCATATGGTAGTACTACTTTTAATTTTTTTGAGGACCCTCCATGCTGTTTTCCATAGTAGCTGCACATTCCCACAAACAGTGAACAAGGGTTCCCTTTTCTCCACATCCTTCCCTGATGGTTAGTGATGTTGAGCATCTTTTCATGTACCCAATGGCCACCTGTATGTTTTCTTTGAAAAAAAAATGTCTATTCAGCTCCTATGCCCATTTTTATTCAGATTTTTTTTGCTCTTGAGTTATATGAGTTCCTTATAATTTGGATATTAACCTCTTATTGGATACATGGCTTGCAAATATTTTCTCTCACTCAGTCGGTTGCCATTTCATTTCGTTCATGCTTTCATCTGCCATGCAGAAGCTTTTGAGTTTGATGTGGTCCCACTTGTCTATTTTTGCTTTTGTTGCTTGTTTTGTTCTTATTTTGCAAATTTATGCAGTTAAAATCTATTCCCTGGGGTGAATAAAGTTCATTTCCTCCCAATTACTGCTATTTTTCTACACATTCTTTCTCCCAGTCTGCAATGGAAGAAACCACTTCTGTATAATAGTCACGGGTTTATCAACGTGAAGGACACTTCCGCATAGATATCTTCTAATGTCTTCCCTGAGAAGACTGAACAGGGCTCGTATTTTAATCAAATGAACAGTGCAGCACTTGTATGGCTTTAAGCTTCTCATTGTCAAAGGGATCTTCATCACGCAGTTCATTTATCAAACGTTATAACCAAATATGCATAAAATATAAAGATAGGATGGTATCACCGCTGATTAGGTAGAGGGTACAGATACAGCATTTTTAACCTGAATACAATCAGATACACAGGGATCTCTTTACTTTAATACACCCGCGGCTTGACTAGAGAAATATATCTTTTTTATAATAAATGTACATTTTATTGTGCAGCATACCTGAAATAATTGTTCGTTTAAAACTATTAAAATAAGTTGTTTTTAAAGAACTATATCATTTTTATTAAAACCTGAACTTTAAAAATCCATCGTTATGGGCTTCCCTGGTGGCGCAGTGCTTGAGAGTCCGCCTGCCGATGCAGGAGACGCGGG
>NW_006794649.1:336841-344716 GCF_000442215.2 Lipotes vexillifer
AAAAAAAAGAAAAAAAAAAAAAAAAAAAATCCATCGTTATTGACAACCCCAGTGAGAAAGTAAATTTTTTTTTTAAGTTAGCATAAGGATTTAATTGTACTGGAATTCACTTATTCTTCCCGGCATGTATTCCCTCAGCCAACAATAAGAAAAATAATCGAGTATTGACCACGTTCAAGATTAAGCAAACGACACGGAGGGTGGAGTCTCAACTTAGGCTCCCTGGAGGCAAGGCCCACTCCTCATCAGCATCAGATGTTGGAACTGGAAGAGATCTCACAAGGTACAGAGGTTTTCCTTTTCCTTTTCCGTGTAAATAAACTGAGGACACCGGGGACTCGTGGCTTGTCTGGGGTTAGCCGGGTCTTCGGCGGCAGAGAGAGGGCCACACAGCCTTTCTCCCTCCACATGTGCGCTGCCTGAGCGGGGCTCCTGTATCTGATCTAACGTGGTGTTTATCAGAGTCAATGGAAAACGGAAAGACCGTGTCTCCTGAACGCTGGAATTGGAAGAGACCGTTAAAAACTTATTGCTGACTCAGGCCAATTAAGCACAGTCGCTGGTTTGTCCCGAAAGCAGTTTGATGATTCCTACCTGTACAACCTCCCTCCCGACACCCAGTTCAGAACCGCGTTAAATTAACTGAGATTCAAGAGACGTTTTCCATCACAAGTCTTCCTGTTCACAGACACGTCTATTTAACTTTCCTTTCACAGTATTTGTCCCAGCAGATTGGGGAGACGGAGGACACTGCACGTGAATTTGAGGAGCATCAAGGTTGGGAGCAAACAGGCTGTAGCTGCTGATGTAATGTGACCTGGTGGGTGAGCCTGGCCGGACCCCATTCCTGAGCTCTACCACAGCTGCACCCCGCCTGGAGGTCCCCACCCCGCCTACCTGCCTGGCTCACACTTGGACACCTTTCTCCACCAAGTTCAAGACTCACCCCTATTATGATCATTTTTTATAATCCACTTGCCTCCTGGCAAAATGGGCCATTCCCTTTTGGGCACTATATGTCTATCACAGCATATATTTCTTTTTTTTTTTTTGCGGTACGCGGGCCTCTCACTGCTGTGGCCTCTCCCGCTGCGGAGCACAGGCTCCGGACGCGCAGGCTCAGCGGCCATGGCTCACGGGCCCAGCCGCTCTGCGGCATGTGGGATCCTCCCGGACCGGGGCACGAACCCGCGTCCCCTGCATCGGCAGGTGGACTCTCAACCACTGCGCCACCAGGGAAGCCCTACTTCTTATTTTATATACCTCTTGATATATGTACGTCTCCCTGCATCTCCCTGCTCTGATTCTTTCTGCACCCCTAGTGCTTGCTATGGAGCCTGTTAGAAACAGGTTGCCTAGATATCTGTGAATTAATAACAATAGTAAATAATAGAGCTTCTGAATGTTTGGTGGAATATCTGCACTTGCGCAGACGTGCCCTTGGCTTCAGGATGGGAAGGAAGCATACGTGACAGATCACTCCTGCGTTCCATATATTCATTAATAAGGTAACCACACTTTGAATTAACAACTGTATTTCTAGGATTTCTAGAATTTACCCTCAGGAAATAATCATGAATGAGCATACAGATAAAGCTATGAATATATTCATGAAGGTATAATTTATATTAGTAAAAAGATTAGAAACAGCTTAAATTTCCATTAAAAGGGGATTAATCCAATAAATCACAGTGGACCAATACAATGCAATAATATGTAACCACTAAAAGTGATACTTAAAAGCATATCTAATGCTGCGGAATAGCATCACAACTCACAGCAAGTGAAAATGCAGATCCTAAGGAATGACGTGTGGTTTAGAGTCAATAAACAAATATATCTATTCCATGTTTAGGACGTCCTCAAAAACCCTGGTACGAAGTGAAAAGCCATAAAATGAACACTTAATCATATTCATTTTCATGAGAGAATTATAACGTCTCCTTTCTCCTTCCAAGACACACAAATAATTTTCACTGATAGAAAATACATCAATTAAGCAGTACAGTTAAAGTAAACCAACAAAACTGGGCCATAAAATTAAGTACTAGTGGTTTGTTTTACTCCAGAACAGACCTGCTAAGAGGGAGGGGGGAGTGAGGGAGGGCTCCTTTGGAAGGTGATTTTTTACGTGGGCTCCTTTGGGCTCCTAACTCAGACCAGCGCTTACACTGCACCTAGCGTTCCAGCAAGGAACACACTTTCAGGGCAAAATACAGGATAAGCCATGTCAATAACACACAGCACAGCAAGGTGAAGGGTCACAGGACAGGAGCGGGGGACTCAGCACCCCTCCTCCCAGGACTCCCCCCGAAGCAAGTGCCATGGGCTCAGACACGGCCTGGAAGGATGGATGACTTCTGTTTTCATTTTCCTTACTTCTATTTTGTGGTGGTTCTCTTTTGCAATAAGGACAACATAAAATGATTAGAAAAATAAAAAACAGCATTTACATACGGAAAACCTAAATTAATGAACACTTCGGAAAGGGTAACACTGATTTCTTTATGAAAAGCATACTTTATTTTAGTCCTAATTATTATTGTCTCCCCAAATCATTATTTTATAATGGAATTTATTTCATATGTGTTTTCTTCTTTTTGGACTGGGGACAAAGTTCCACAGGCCCTAGCATCGCAGTTATTTACTTCGAGCCTTTCCTTATAAACTCATAAGCAGAGCTTTTGCATCACCTTTGTGTCACTGTGTCTACGTAAAGATCTGAGAAGGGAACGTAACTGAGGTCACAGGAGGATGAAGCACAGAAGTGACACATGGAATTCAACTTCTGATGAGACAATGAAGCCATCACCATCTTGCTTCTGCGCTGCGGTCCACTGCGCTTCAGGAAACGCGACTTATGGAACTTTCCCTCGGCATGCAGGACACAAATCTGTCACCGTGTTTTGCCTTTTTTATTCCAAATTCTCTGCCAGAAGCTAGACAGCATGTTTGGTTCTATTGCTCCATAAGCAAGTGTTAGCGCTCTGCCTTTCTGAGCCTGCGTTTACCTATCTGCAACCCAGGGATGGGGACCATACGACCTTCACGGACATTTTTCCCCATCCTTAATATTATGATCAAATTATATGTATACAACAATGGAGATGCTTCTGTGTCATTCAGGAAGACGCCAGACCCCAGTGCTGTAGTCAGACGGCTCTAAATTCAGACCCAGGCTCTCACGGATCATATACGACTGGGCTGGGAACCTCACTGCTCTATTTCTGATGGTGACTAAGGAGTAAACAGAGAGAAGCAAGTCTGATAGATGTAAGATGCTGAACACGAGGCAGCCTGTAGGGAGCACGTTGTCATGGCTGCTACAGTTAGTACTGCTGTTTTGGGAAGGAACCGTGAAGATATAATTTAAAAATGCATTTTCCACGTAAAAAGTCTGACAAATGCAAATTAAGACGTGATAAACACAGTGCTATTAGGCTGAGACATCACGGCTTTATAAATGATTTTATCACAAAGCTATTATTTAAATTGACAAGACTTTCATATATGAAAAATGGTTACTGAATGAGTCAGGTTTTGAACTGATTTCAAAATCAGAAGGAATATTAATACGTATATAGCCAGTTGCCCACAGTCTGAGCAATTCTCAGCTATATACAAAGGTACTAAACTCCGGAAAATTCATTTAAAGTTCCCCATTTGGAATTATACATCAATGTCATTCTAGCTTCACTCTTTGAACAGAATCCCATTTACCTCACTGGGAATTCTACAACGAGTTTATCTTAATTTAACATGCAGTATATATCCCAGTTCATTAAAAACAGGCTTCTGAGTTAAAGCATTCATACTGGCTTGAGAATTTGGATTAAATTCAAATTCAAACCAATGTTTTTATGCAGTAAACTCCAAGGATCTGTAGAAAGCTAGGAAGCCTTCTGGAAGAGATGGAGCCATCTTTGCACAGCACAGAGCTGCAGCAGGACACATAAACCAACACAATTACATGTTCCTGCCCCACTGTGCACACGTGCATCCAGGAACCAAGGGGCCTTATCTCCTGATCATCCCTCTGGAGTGTAAACTCAGTGAAGTGATACCAGCTGTGATTCAGCTACAAGGTCAGATGGGCAAGAGGACCACGGGTCAGCATCCTGGATCTCGCTCTTCATTAGAAGCTCTGGGGGACGGAGGTGCCTATGTTCCCCAAGTGAGTACTCGGCAGCTGGGTGTCTCCTGCCCTGCTCAAGGCAGGAGCTCCCCAGGCCATCCCATGCCCAGCGACTCGGTACCCAGGGTGGGGGGTAAGTATCTGTGGTCCAGGTGAAGGCCTGTCTCCAACGTGACCCAACCACATCCATCCAGACAAAACTCGCTCACAGCAGCTATTTGGACGTATTACTTACTCTCTCTTGTCATGAGGGTTGGCCCGGAGGAGGAATTCAGGAGCGAGCAGGACCAAGGTCAGTTCCCAGGGGTCAAGTGGGTTTCGTCAGAGATCCAAGGTGGAGATGGACACACAGAGCATTGAAATATGAACAGACCGGGAATCTTCCCTTCCAGGCTCCCCACACTCACAGCTCTTTTCATCTTTTCAAGGTCATAAACCTCTATGAGAAACTGATGAAAATTCTATGTCCTTTTGCCCCAAAGCATATGTAGACACTGTCAAAAGTTCCGCACACAGTTGTAGGGTATTATTCACAGACCTACGGCTCATGGGCCCCCTTGAAGAGCTATACGAAAAATCTGCAGCTTGATACGGAAAGCTGCCCGCGATCTGAGTCCTACAGCCCCTGCAAACCCAACACCATGGTTCCTAAGTCTCTGTCCTACTTTAGGGTCCAGCTCACCATTTGTTTCAGATGCTGTTCCCACGTCCAGCATCGGACAATTGATTATTCCTCTCACAGTTGAAATTATTTGCTGTTTCTCTGGCACAATCATAACAGAAAGTTACAAATGTTACGGCATTTATATGACGTACGTGCCTTTCTTTCCACCAGATGACATCTGTCCCCTGGCTTGACGCCCTCACATATCATAGACCATCTCCATATACTGACTCACATGAGTGGCTCTAACCCCAAACCCAAAACGAGTGTTGATTGTAGAGATAGCAATTCAAACTCGATTTATCTCATGTTTCACCTAAAAATGATGATATTCTAATTACTTCTTAAATCTGATTATGTAACTTTCTTATTTTTGCTTCACAATACTTAAGTAACTATTTCAGAACTTGAGAAAACGGAGGATATTGAAATCACTCTAATTTCATTATTCAAAACCAATAACAACGGGCTTCCCTGGTGGCGCAGTGGTTGAGAGTCTGCCTGCCAATGCAGGCGACACAGGTTCGAGCCCTGGTCTGGGAAGATCCCACGTGCCGTGGAGCAACTAGGCCCGTGAGCCACAACTACTGAGCCTGCACGTCTGGAGCCTGTGCTCCGCAGCGAGAGGCCGCGATAGTGAGAGGCCCGCGCACCGCGACGAAGAGTGGCCCCTGCTTGCCGCAACTGGAGAAAGCCCTTGCACAGAAACAAAGACCCAACACAGCCAAAAATAAATAAAATAAATAAATAATTATTTTTTTAAAAAAAAACAATAATAAGCAGGCCTGTTAAAAGAGTCATATCAGGTCAACGTATACATATAATCCAATCAAACTGTAATGTGGAGTCTGTATCAAAGCTGAGGTCCCCTCCTCAGTGTCGATCCAGTTCACGCCTCTATGGACTGCTCTCAGCTGTATTCCTGAGACTCCCCAACTAATCATTCCCAGAAAGACCCAAATGGAAATTGCACTTTACTCAGGGTCACTGAGCATTTCTGAGAAAGATCCAACCACATCCTACACCTCTCCCACCCGATGCCCCTCCCAGACCAAACGCCGACGATGGTGAGGTCTGGAAGGTCCACTTACACGTAGATTCTCTGCTTCTCTCTCTAGCCTTTAACAGTGTCAGGAGGACAAATGTGGGGAATTCTTCTGGCGCGGTTCCCTGTTGAATCTGTTGGTGACTCAACAGTGAGTGACCCCAACTGAGTCAACAGCATCTACTGCCCTTCTGCTCTGTGCCAGGTGTTAACCCAGGCTGATAGAGGTGCTAACACAGGCACCACCAGGGCCACGATGCATCCATCTGATGGGGTCTCTCTTCTGTGGAGGAAGGGAAGTGTTTCTAGCAGATGGAGGTGAAGGGTTTCTATAGCTACCTCTTAGAAAAGCCCTAAAATGTAAAAAAATAAATAAATAAAAAGATGCCCTCGCTGCAACTTCCATTCTCTGCTTACCCTGAACTACCTTACGAGCCACATTTTACTGTAAGTGGGAACAACTTTCTATGAAACAACGGATTCATCACCATCATCATCGTTACAACTACTGGTTTATTTGTAGCTATGTATTACAACTGTCACTTTCTCAGATTTTCTTTAGATGCACAACTATCTCCTCATCCTATATTTCCCCAACACCTAGAATCACACCTGACAAATATGCATTGAATAAAAGCACAGAATAATCGACAACTGAGCAAAGAAGTAAACAGCAGAACAAAACACACACGTCACTGAGTCCCTACTAGGTACCAGGCACTATGCTAACCACTCTAATCTGAAAAGTGCCTCGTAACGTGGATACCATATTACCCATTTTGCAGATGAAGACTTCAGCCTCAGCGAAGCTGCACAATTTGTTCAAGGTCTACTTAAAGGGAGAAAGCTGGATTTGTTCCAAAACCTGTTTAGTTCTAATCTTGTATTCCTAATTTATATTCTTTTTTCCCCCTTTCCACACATTTTTATTCTGTACATTTATCATTAGTTTGTTTAATTAACAGTTTATTAATTAGTCTGGTAGTAGTTAATCTGCCAAAATTGCCATCAATTTCATGAAGAGGTGGAGGAATCATGAACTTGAATAACAGGAAGTGGGTCAGCCCTCAGCACAGTTTTGAACAATTAGTTCCCATCTGCCTTCACCACCACACGTCTAATAGCAACACACAGAGTTTCACTAAATCAAAGGCCAATGATGCGAAATGTCATGGAAACCGTTGATGCCCATGCAGAGTATCTAGAAAATAAAACGGAGACACTTGAAGCCAAGACTTTAGTCTGTAGACGTGCATGTGTGTGTAGACACACAACTTAGGAAATCTTAGGCCGAGAACATCAGGTCCACAGGGCAGCTTCTCATGAAAGCTCATGCTTCCATCAACGGAAAGAAGCTGGGATGCTGCCTCCTGATTCCTGGCCCAACTCTCCTTCCACTGGACACAGAGCCTGTATTTATCCCCAGGAAAGTCGATAACCTTGGATACAAGGCAGGAGTCAAAAAGGCATGTATTTCAAAAACTATATTTAAGGGCAAAGCCAGTGATTTTTTATCCTATTAGTTAATGAAGTTGTGATGATCAATAATCACATCTGTCGAAGGGCTCTCCCTTGCCCATGTTGTATATCCTGCTTTTCTTTCCATTTTTAGTCTCAGAGAAACATGTTCCAGCAAGTCTGAACTCTCCTGACTCCACTCACTCTGTATATATAGTTGAGTAGCACCCATGTCCCTAATTCTACTCCTTTTAACACAGCCCCCTGCCCCTGCACCTGCACGTCATTTCCCATTTTGCTGAGATGAGGCCCACACAATCTTCAGGAAACAAAACCACCCATGGTGCATGGAGGGTGGAGGCAGGGAAGCTCTGTATTATAGTCAAGAGTGGGCTGAGCTGAAGGGAAGACAGTGTGTCTACGGTGATGTGAGGGGGCATTTCTAATGGGAAACTATAGGAAAAATAAAGAGAAATGGAAAAAAGCCCATCATCTGCGGCAGGGTTGCTGAGTAAGGCCTTTCCTGAGAACTCTCTCCAGCCAGGAAAACATGAGCTCTAACGATCCCTTCCC
>NW_006794649.1:344974-361463 GCF_000442215.2 Lipotes vexillifer
CCTACACGTCATCTCACAAGAGCCCCTCGAGAATCCCATGAAGACAGAACCACGGCTAGCTCAACATTTTTAGAAAATGAGTCATACATCTAGTTTGCGTTTTTGGTTCCAAGATCACTGATCTGCCCATGACACCACAGCAACTGTCCTATTTTTAAAACACGGTGTCCCTTGCAAGCATTTTGCCAACTTGTAGGTCCATACCCTGAGTTCTGGGTCGTCTGATCACAAGATCGGTTGGGGGAGGACACAGTAATTCTATGTTGGGAAGTTTACCTCCAAGGTTATTCTACAGTGATAGATGCTGTAAAAATCTCAATAATTTGTTATTCATAACATTGGTAATGAGATGTAACAATCAGAGAGAAAAGCAAAATTATGAATCCATATCATTAATAACAACAAGGGATTCAGCAAGAAGGCTTTCTCATCTCTGTCAGTCACTTAAAAGACAAGCAATACCTTAAACCCAGCCAAACCTGTAAACACAAACCCTGGGGCAAGTACTGGAGAAAGGTCAAACCAAAGGCTTCACATCATCTTCTCTGTGAAACGCTGATGACAGACGCTCTGGCCCCATGATGGATGGTCTTTCCAGAACATTCTCAGAACTCAAAGAACTCTATCCGGGTTGGAACACCCTCCAGCTTTTCTTCCTGGCACCCAGTACAGAGTCTTGGGACCCACTGAATGCTCGTGAAATGCAGGCAGGAAAATGAAGAAAATCCAGGAGAAAGGCAGGAATGAAGTTGAAAACACAGTCAGCAAAGAAGGGCAGACAGAGGAGTGAGAGCACGGACAGTTACCCAGAAGCCCTTGATTACATCCAAATCAGGAGCCCTGCTGCTCAATCAGGCCTTTTTCTTGCCTCTGTCTACCTCCAAGACTTGTCTCACTGATTGTCAGGGCCTTGCTGCTGCCCTGTGGATCCATGGGACAAAGTGGGTTTACAGGGCTGGTGGCACCGGGACGGCCATTGTGCCATGAAGCCAACTCTGCCCGAAGGTCCAGGGCACAGAAACGCTTCTTTGACTTTGAAAGTGTCTTGGTACTCGCCACATCAGAATGAGACTCGCAAAAGGATTCTCACAACGTTTGCCAGTGTACAGCATAAAACTCAGGGTTAGAAAATTACAGGAAAAGAGGTAGTAAGAGGAGCTCGTGTAACCTCTGCAAGGACATTTCATTCTCAGGAAACAGAAGCACTCCACTTCTCCGTGTTCCCAGAGCTTAAGAAGATGGAAAGAATTCTCTCGAGGATACTGATTCAGATCAACCGAAAGACAGCCTAAATTTCGAGTATTTTATGCACGGACCCTGAGGTGACACGCGTGATATTCAAAATTTAAAACAAAGTTCTTGCTTTCAAGGTGGCGACATTCTAACATGGAAAACAAATGTCAGAGCCTGTCTTCGTGTTAAATTTCTCTTTTTATCCATTTTTTCCAATATTATAAAGGAGTTGATTGTGAATGACTAGAAATAGTAATTTGGCGCTTCTTGACATTCCACTGCGTATATTCTGTGTGTGCTTTCACCTCCCAAATACGCTGCGGAATGCAACAAATAGGCATAAGTTTAGCGGCAAGAAAATAGACAATACCTACACGTTGGAAACCTGAAACCTGATATTTAAATTATCTGGTGACCAGAAACATAGAATATTTATTTATTTCTTGAGCAAATTAATGAGGTAAAATTGTTTCAGTGCCAGCTGAATGCCTGAATCTCAGATACTGGATAATGTAAAAAAAAAAATTAGAAATTTGCAAATTAGGGTTCTTTGTGCATTTTATGTCATTCGGCATAAATGCATAATTGTGACAGAGTCTCAGACACCAGATGGTATGTGCAATTCATCCCCATTTTCCCTCTATTTTATCATATTTAATAGCTGTAGCTTCACCTCTGAGCGCAGTTTACATAACTGCCTTTGTTGGCAATAAGACCAGATATACTAATGACTAGCTTTATGCATTTGGTTCAGAAATATGCAACTGGGCACTTCGGGATGTAAAGATGAAGTGACACAGCTCCTGTGCTCAGAGTGCCTACAAATCAGCACTCAGCTCCAAGTCTGGCACACATTATGCTCCAACAGGTATCCCTGGAAAAAAGAATGGGAGGAAGGCTAACAGGGAGCACAACAGGCATGGAAGATCCCAGAGGGTGAGTGCCCATGGGTGATGGAGAGGACCCAGAACCCTGCATCAGGGAGATGGAGCTCGAGCTGGTCCTTGAAGGCTTTTCTAGACTTTTCTATGCTTAATACAAATATACTGCAAGTCTCCTCTCCCCCTGTACATGCAAAACTAACCTCTGCTGAGATAACAAATGCCAACCACCCCTTGATCCCCCTCTCTCTGCTCATCACACACACACACACACACACACACACACACACACGGTCCCCACCAGCCTTCCTCCAACCTCTGTCCATCACAAATCCTTCAGTGTCCAAGTGCACCCTTGGAGCCCTCTGTTAGGATGTGGCAACCAGAATCCAGAGGGTGCATGAGTTACTCGTGGCTACATGGGGTAGGAAAGGCAAGATGGGGCAAGTTTACTGCAGATTTTGAATGTGGAGTTCATCCTATAGATGACAGGGAACCTTGACACCATTTGAGGAAGGAAATGATACTGTCTGACCTATAATTCAGGAATAGATATTTATCTGCCTCAGGCTATAAGGCTGGAAGGTGGGCTCGCTGAGCTCTGGGGGCCCCGGGAAGGGAAGGCAGAGATGCTCCACTAAGAGAATGTGGTCCAGAGGAATCTCTTTTCATCCTGAAGCCAAGTGGGTTCTGGATTTCTGCAAATATTTCCAATAAAAGCTCAGATTGTTTGGGCAAGCACTTGCTGTGGCCACAGAGCCACAGTATAAAAGGACTGAGGTGGAGCAGAGTAAACCTTGATCTTGGCAAGAACTCCCTTCAGCTGTCAGTAGACAGGGTTCCCAGCAGGGATGCTGGGGGGAAAGGAAACACCTAGGAGCTCATCTCTCTCCCTGGGGAACCAGCTTCCTCCTGCAAGATTCTGGGTACGTAATGAGATTAGGGAGTCTCCCATCAGAATTTTGAATTTGTCAGTTTCTCATTGCAATCCTATTTTTCTTTTCTGTCTTTTTTTTTTGTGCATATTTTCAGTCTATTCTAAAGTAATGATTGTTTTAGCTTCTTAGGGCAGTATCTTTTTATCATTAAATAATGATTTTATTTATCTGAAAAAATACGTGAGTCACTTCTCTCGTATTTTGTGTTATCTGAGCCTTTTCCCCTCTCTCCCTCTTTCCTCTTCTAATGAGATTTCTGTTGCACATGTGGCATCTTCCTTACTCCCTTCATTTTTCTCAGTAATCTTTAGACGTGACTCTAACGCCAATGCCATCTAGCATGAATTTTGATGACAGTAAGCCTCTGCCGTCACCGTAGCCTGTATATTCCCTTTGGCTATATTTAAGATCATTTGTTTGTCTTTCATATTCTTTTTTTTTTAATTTGTTTATCTTAATGTATTTATTTTTTTGGCTGCATTGGGTCCTCATTGCTGTGTGTGGGCTTTCTCTAGTTGCGGCGATCAGGGGCTGCTCTTCATTGCGGTGAGAGGGCTTCTCATTGCGGTGGCTTCTCTTGTTGCAGAGCATGGGCTCTAGGCATGCGGTCTTCAGTAGTTGCAGCTCGCAGGCTCAGTAGTTGTGGCTTGCGGGCTCTAGAGCGCAGTAGTTGTGGTGCACGGGCTTAGTTGCCCCGCGGCATGTCGGCATGTGGGATCTTCCTGGACCAGGGCTTGAACCCGTGTCCCCTGCATTGGCAGGCGGATCCCCAACCACTGAGCCACCAGGGAAGCCCTGTTTCTCATACTCTGAAGTTTCACTTTGTAAGATATGAATGTGCTTTATTTATTGGCTTCAGTATTGGTGGTCTGTAGATCAAGAGGCACAGCCTGTTGCTTCAGTTCTGGAAAAATCTCAGCCTTTCCTCCTTTAAGCAATGTCTCCTTTCTCTCCATAGTATCTTTTATATGCTTATGCAAAACTCTAGATAATATCCTCATATCGTTTTTCTAGCTTGCTCATTCTCTTTTCAGCTCTGTCAAATCCACTTATAACATATGGACACAGTAGCGAATTTAAATGACATTTCTTGTTTCTAGGTACACTGTTTTTTAATCCGTCTTTGTTTTCATACCAGAGAGTCGTTTTATTATGATTTCTTTTCCTTTTAAAAATCTCTTTAGTAATTTTAAGCCTACCCAACATCTCTGCAAGTCTGTTGATTCTCATCCTTCTATCATGTTTTCTCACCCCCAAAGTTTCTTTACAGGGGTTATGTTTTATTGTGTGTTTATCTAAAGTGGGGGTTATTTTTTAAGTGGAGGAATAGCCCCTGGAGCCCTGTTTTGTCAAAGATCCTGTAGATAATGTGAGATTTCCATTCTGCCGCAGCCGTCAGGTTTGGACAGAATCCTAAATGCTTCTGCTTGTGGAACAACGTTCACATTAATTTCACCACATGGTCCTTCAGACACAGGTGGTAGAAATTCAGATTTCACGTCTGTGCCTGGAGTGTGTGTACCCTGTCGGTAACCATATTCTACCCATGACCCTGGTAATGTGATAAGCTTCCTTTATACTTTCATGGGTCAGTGTTTTCCAGTTCTTCTCTCACACATGGGGAAACTCACTGAGATTCTGGGTTTCATTCCCAGGGTTCAGTTCCAGCTTCTCCGCCAGCCCCGCCCCACAGGTGCAACCAGTGTCTCTCATCGGCATGAGCGTCAGGGCTCTGCCCACCCCCGTGCCTTTCTGGGTTCACTTCTCAGGGGCCAATGTCCCCTGACTCACGCCTACCCTCGGGTTTAAAATCCTTTCCTAATTCTTGGCACCTAAGCGATTCCCTCTCTTTCTTTCATTCAAGTTCAACTATGTGCTGAAAGCAAATGTTGATAAAAATCATGCAGCGATTTTATGTGTGTAGTAGGGATGGGACAGTCTTCCATGCTTTCTGATGTCCCCCATCGTAAACTTTTATGAGGAACAGTATTCTCTGCCTTAGGCAATATCTAGGCAATATCTTCTGATTTCCGCTATAACACAAACCATTTTAAGGTCCTAGAAGACAGATTGGCTGGAGCAGAGTTCTGTTTTCTCTCAAAAATTAGTTGAACTCTTCAGTTCCTAAGCAACACTAATTTTTTTTTTCTAGAGTGCCTGGCACACGTGGAGAACTTAATAAGTGGTGGTTATCTTCCACTAACCATCCAAGAAGAGCAATCAGAAAAGATGATGTTTATCCAAAGCATACAATTAAAAAGGTATGATCTTAAAACAAGAGAGGCACGAGCTGTATTTGAGAATTAATGCCCCCCGTTTCCATGGACGGGGGTGAGAGCTGGGAGGAGGGATGGAAATGCTTCTCTCTAAACCCTTTGATGCCCAGTTTTCTAAAAGCCACCTTATTATTTCCCCTAATTGTTGAGGGGCCTTAAAATCTCAGGATGACACATTCTCAATTAAGGTACAAAAATAGTGTGGAAATTTCCACTGCTTAGAGTCACTTGCAGGGAATATCTTGATTATTTGTGTTAAAAAAAAATCAAGAACATAACACTGTAAAGACCGGGAGAAATTCTCCTTTTCTCAACTGATGGGTTATGAAGAAAGAAGAGGTATTTGGGAATCATTCTATCTGTAGTAAACTACAAGAGTCTGTATGTCCAAAATTCCAGGAGCAGTATGCAATTTAAAAACAACATGATCAAAGTAAAAAAAAAAAAAAAAAATTCAGATTTAGAAAGAAAATCCCTCACTTTAAACTTTTTGAGATTTTCTTTTCTTAACCTTACATTTGTTTTTGGACTGGTATTTCTACAAATAAGATTTTCCCAATGATCCAATGTATATTTATGCCACCACAAATGGTCCACTGCTTTGAAGTTATAATCTTAAGGCCTCTATCACTGAAAAATCTTTCATTCTAAAATCCATCCTAACATTTTTGTAGCACTTTCCTTCATGCCAAATTTATATCATAATAGCCTATTTTATTTCTTAGTTTTAATTGGGTTAAATAACATAAATGTAAGACATTGTTATTACATTATAGTAGATTTCAAATAAGTTCTCCTCGATCCCCCCAGGCATCAGGATCTGTCTTCCCACATCAGAAAATCTATTAGGTAGGAGGGCAGGTCGAACCACAAAAGTGTAAACATATAGACAAACGCATGAACGGACATCTGTGGTCCCACCAAATGTTCATAATTTTCCTTGTGGTCTTGTTAAAAAGCAAGGGGTATCACGTATCTGTCAGTAAAGTTTGGAAAGGATCATATACCCTTAAATTATCTTCCTATATTAAAGTAATGGATTATATCATACAAAATCTTCAGATATACTTTCAATGTCAAGAAGACCTGAGAAGGTGACCTTCTTGCTAAATAACATCTAGTTACTTCCAAGGTCTAAACGATAACAGGAACCACTACGGAAATGATACAAATGGAGACAGTCTTACCGTTAAATTATTATAGAAAATGATTTTTAACAAATGAGATGGCTCTGAGTAAATTTTAAGCTTTTTTGGGTTTTGTTTTGGAATGGGTCTCCATCCCAGGGAATTACTGTGGTCACTGTCCCCTTGCAAATGCCTAGGTGAATCTCAGTCACTAAATGACCCCCCCCACACACTTTCACGCCCCCTCTCTTGCAAGCATTCAGTTGAGTGGTCTGTATACTCTGAGTAGAAAGAAAGATACCAGTAAATAACAATAAAGCCCATTAAACATTCTCATCTCATAAAAACATAGCCATCCAAATTTCAGAAACCTTGAGACGACGTACAAAGTGTAAGCAATACTGAAATTGTGATCTACATTTTATACACAATTAAACTTTTATGTTCTCTGGAAAACAGGCCACAGCAGTGCAGGGATCCACAATCTCAGAATTCTGAGGTCTCCAGCCTCCCGTAAACTGGGTTCCTAGTCTCACTAGCTTCACAGATATTATCATCTGAGACAATTCTAATTATTCAATCTGGATCCAAAGAACCAGCTCTCTCCCAGAGAACCAATCATTAAAATGCAAATAGGTGTTTCCCACTTCACTGGTTTAGCAGTGAAACGCTGTTCACAGCCTTCTGACAAGAAAGAGGAGCTCAGTCAGTTGACGCCTTAACCTTCTGGGTGTGAAGAGCCTGGGGCGCCCGGATCTAAGCTGTACATCCTGTTGCCAGCCTCCAGCTCTGATCCCCCCTGTGCAGGGGGCTTACGAGTGAACTGATTGAAGCTGCCGGAGAAATTACTGAACAAAAAAGCTGATTTTAGATTCGGCTCACTGCACCCAGCCAGCCCTCACTTAGACTAATTACTTAAATGATTTAAAAATGTATGAATATTCATATGATCGTGCTTTTCAGAAAATAAAGCACAGCTGAGGCTGTGCCATCAAGTCTTTCCTGCTCTCTGATTTGGAGCCACCCACTTGCATGTCTGAAACCCTGAAATGGCTGCAGAGAATCAGACTGCGCAGGGATGGGGGGGGGGGGGAGGGGCTACCCAGCCGCAGCCCGAGACCAGACCCCTCCCCGACCTTCGGGGCTCCGGCTGGACGGCTGGGGTCATTCTCACATGGAGTCAAGCTAGACTGTGACTAAACGTTCACAAGTCCTTCTGCCCCAGAACAAGAACAAACGCGTCCCCCACTTCCTCGGACAGTTCCCCCTCTGCTGGGCTGACGGCCTTCGGGACGTGGACCTTAGACCAGAGAAGATGGAAGCAGCCCCGAGCTTGTCCGAGTCGGGCCGGCCCTGGTGTGAGCGCAGGGCTGGGGCCTCAGCCTGGACCTGGGTCCAACCTGGCCGGGCTGCAGGCCCGCCGGGGGCTCGTCCACTCCGGAGCCAGCCCGCCGCCCTGGGCGCCCACGGACACGGACCGATGCCCCTGAGCCTGGACGCCCGGGGACGCACGTGCCTACCTCCGCCCCTTGCCCCTCGCGCGCGCCAGGCTCCGCCGACCCGGGGACCGCGCTCTGCCCGCCCGCCCGCCGCCGAGCACATGCCCGCAGAACACGGCCGGCCGCTCACGGAAACACTGAGACAGACACGCAGCACAGTTTGCAGCCGCCAACACGTACAAGAATTTCATGTTTCACGACTTTTGTAGGGTACGTAGCACGCTGACCACGTTGACCACGTTCCACGAAAGGTGTGGGGAAGGGCAAGATTAGATGGGAGGCCAGGGCGGGGGCGCAAACCTGCAACAACGAGACAGCGCACAGGACACGGTGGAGAACTCCATCAGTCCCCCCACGACACCCACAGCTCCCCACAAAACCCCGAGACACCCCATGACACCCACAGTCCCCACGACCCCCAGCATCTCCGCGGTTCCCACATCACCAGGCAGCGCAGCTCAGCTGAAACCCGCTCTCGACCTTCATTCTGGAGCAGCCGCCCCGAGGACCAGAAAACCCCACGCGTCTTTCGACCCTGGAAACACCAGGGGCCCAAAGTTCATGTTTCCATGACAGTGTGAAGCTTAAGACTTTAAAATATGAGCAATCATTGCCATAGCTATCATTATATAGTCCTTAAACAACACGGGAAGAATTCCAAACTTAGTCCTAGCATCTCAGTTAACCCCAAACTGAGGAAATACAGTGTTTGATGGAATTTCCAAGTTAACACTAGGTTCACTTTGGTTTTCGACTTGCGGGCAGACACCTTCCTGGTGGCGTGACGGCGTGCATGTACGGAAGCCCCGGGGTTGGCGGTGGGGGGGGGGGGGGGGCCACCCACCAGCTGGCTGCTTTGACCCCACCCCCTCGGCTTCCGCCCCTGACAACAAGGGGGAAGGAAGAGTTTCCAGAGGTCTCATCGCACGTGAGGCCCGTCAGCACCACCGGCTAATTTCTTTAAAGCCAATTCATATGTATTTGTAATACTGGCATTTATTACATGGAGAAAACGAACTGAAATTTCTAAAGCCAAACTGAAAGTGTTGCAATTTGGGTGTGCTGCCAATTTTCCTTTAGAGATGAGCACCTCCTGCCCAAAGCTCATCCGGCGCTCGGTTCTGATGCTTTTACTCACTTGTTCCATCAAACACCACACAGAACGTGCTTTGGATTTGTAACCCGCCTCTGACAGGCTCCGCAGCGTCTGTCACCACACAGGCCATGCCCACCTGAGGCAGGTGTGACGAGGGCCAGGCACTCACCTTCCGGCTCCCCGCAGAGGGTGCACTGGGACTCTGCAAACAGAACAGACAGAGAGATGGTTACTCCCGGGCTCTGCCACTGAGTTAGAGGCTCAGCTGCAGCCTGACAGGCAGACGGTGTGACACGGCCGCCCCAGCAAGACAGCCGGCTCTGCCTTTGCACCTCAGCAGATTTTATCGTAAAGAAACTGATCTTGCAAATGTTTTACATGATACTTTTTTTTTTCAAAAATGACAATAACTCTTTGTCATGTGCATCTGCACACATTAAATACATGTTGACAGCTGTACATGACTCAGATTACTTAGCTGAAATAATAACGACGTATTTTATCACTTAATTTTAGTATCGAAAACGTTGATTATGACTGTTAGATCTCTCAAGCACAAATAATTATGAGCAAAAAGTACAGTATTGTGTTTCAGTAAAAACACTAAAACGGACAAATACTGAGTCCTCACAAAGCAGGCCCATGACTGGATACCAGGCTCTGCAAGGAGGGACACACCCCAGGACCCACAGGGAACAAGGGGCCGCAGGCTGCACCTTTGCGGGAGCCCGGGCACCTGTGAGCATGGTGGACGCAGGGCCGCCAGGCTTTCCCACCAGAAACTGGAAAGAGGCGCTTCCTTTTCCCAGGAAGAGTCCGAAAGAGCCACAGAGTCAGGAAAGCCAAGACAGCCGTACACAAAAACTCCTAGCCCTGAGGGGCTCCCCCCTGCCCTGCCCTCCAAAACCAAGGCCCCGGGGAGCCCTGCAGTGCAAAGGTACCACCCCCCCTTCCCAAGCAGAGGCCAAGGAGGCACTGTGAAGGAGCCCATCCCAGTCTGCTTCACCACGAGCTCCCAAACTCGACTCTGGGTGCCGCGCACACACTCCAGTGGCCCTATGTGGGCAGGGCCCCCAACGCTGCCCACGTTTAGAGGTGCATCTGAGGCCCGATGGGTTCTTGTCACGGTGACGAACTCCTCCTGGGGCCTTGGGAGACAGGTCCGCCTGCAGGGAGAGGTCACCGCTGGGGCCTCAGCCTTCATGGAGCAGATCCCAAGTGACGATGGGGTGGGGGAGGGGCGGCCACAGGCCAGAGTGTGGCCCTGAGCTCAGAGTGGGCACTTACGGGACCGGACTTCACACCCAGCCCCACCCTCGGCCTTGACCACCCTCTGCCCTCACTGCCCTGTATGGCAGCAAAACTCAACACCAGGCTGTTTACCCGGGATGAGAATTGTGGAATGATAACCGAATTTGCATCAAAACTGACCCCGAAATTCAAGACCTTCTCAGCAGATTTCATCTCCATCATGGGCTATATATGTTATATACGTTCAAAACTACACAGCAAGTTCAAAACACAGTAGTGGCACAATGATGATGATGATGATGACTCAGTAACTGACACCCTCAGGGAATTCAAATTCTGTGAATCAAAGATCATTCAAAAGCCTTGGGAAAAAGGTATTAGTTGAGCCGGTGGCATATGAACTTCTCTAGAACGCAAGTCTTAAGCAAATGTCATTAAAAATTCAATTATTAATGCATCTAGGCCTTAGCCTTTAAAAAAATCATTTCCAGCAGGATCATAAGTGAGAATCTGTCATCTGTGTGTTATAAGCCCAGGACCCAAAGCAACTGGCCCGTCGCTGCACGTCTGACAGCGTTCTTCTCCGAAAGGTCTGTCCCGGCCTTCTGCCGTGAACTACAGGAATTAGTAACGAGATGTGGTGAGGGTCCCCGGCTCTTTCCAGCAAACGCATCCTGCGGGCAGTCACCTCTGAGTTGGAGTAAACAGCTCCAGAGCACCCGACGCCCCATGAGCTGGAAGGAACGAGCGGATGCTGGGAGCTCCCAGCCGGCATGAGGGCAGGGGCGCTGGGTCAGGGCCGACCCCTCATCACATGGTCGTGATCTCCAGACGTTAACATCTCACAATCAGAAACACACACCAGAATAACAACTGACGCCCAGACAGTGACCCAGGCAGACGGCGGGCCGCGGACCTCGCTGCGATGATACTCCGAATTCCAACACTCCCTCTCCAAGCGCCTCAGGGGCACGGCCCTGGGCCTCCCCCAGGTGCACCCTCTACCTGGTGTCCACAACGCAGAGACAGCAGGCCCACCACTGCTGGAGATTCACCGGCAACCAGACACACGGAGCAGAAATGCACACAACCCAGTGTGAGCACACGCTAAGACCCCGTGCTGTCCGAGATATCCTGCCCAAGGTTTGCTGAGATATAGCTGTTTGACGTGCAGATATTTCCCAAGCGGCAGCAAGAGAGGCTTCGGAAGCAGGGAGAGGTCCAGACACAGGGGCATCTCCTCTCCTAAGGGCGGCAGGTCCGAGGATCTGACCAAATCCTGGCACACGGCCATCGGCACGCACAACTCCAGTGTGAGAAATGCTGACGCTCCCAGACATAAGAAAGCCCACTGAGTTAACACGACCCTTAAATTCCCTTTCATCCATAAGGACATTCTGAGCCCCAGTTACATCCCCGCCTGTCCTGGGTCCTGTGGTATAGACAGTGGGAGGTACGTTCCTCGTTGAGAAGTTTTGCAGTTAGAGGAAAAGGAGGCCTTTCAGAGGCTGGTTGTAGTTAAATGTCACAGCGCTGGAAGGGCCCTGTGGGTAACAAAGCAGCAGCAGAGAGGAGGGGAAACCGCGGGCTGAGCTGCAGGAAGCTTCCCAGGAAGTGCTTGAGGGGGTGGAGTCACAGCATTGGGGGTTTCTCTGGGCGGGGGGGACACAGAGGTATGAGGCCCAGGCCACTGGGCCCGCATGTGGGGAGTCCCAGGGGAGGCTGGCTGCATTAGAGGGAGCGGCACGCTCAGGGTTCACGTGATGGCGAAGCGTGGGCTCAGGGTGAGGGGGGACGTGAGGGCTTTTGGGGGCCATCAGCACCCGTCTGCAATGTTGGGATATTCCCCTCCTTCCTGGAGCTCAGTTTGCAGCAGGAGGAACCATGGCAGAGATAAACAGGACTCACTGGTCCCAAACCACAAAGCATCTTAACCAGAGGCGGCCATGGGGAGGGGAGGGGACGGGAGGGGAGGGTGTGGGGGGAGGGGGAGGATGGCACCGGGACGAAGGAAGGATGGAGGGGTGGCCAGTAACTCAGCGCCAGGCGACGTGGCTGAGGGGACACAGCCCGGAGCCCTGACCCACTTGCTTACGCAACCGAAGACCCTAGGGGTCCCTAGGCAGCGGATGGGGCTTCGCTTCCCTCGTGATTCACTGTAAAAGTAACTATTTCACAGGCTCATGAGGAGGGAGGACCAGCCACTCAGACCAGTGCTGCCCCCCACCCCGTCGGGGCCAGTGGCCTGTGAAGGCGCTAACCCCTCCAGCCTTGGTTTCCACATCTGGTTCTCATCTAAAAGGCGGCTCTCGCTGCTGCCGCTGCCAAGTATACTGAACACACGCGGAGCCTGGCGCTGAGCAGGGCTCGGTCAGTGACGGCTCTGGTCCCTGTGCTTCCAGGACGGGCAACTGCTCCTGCCTTGCCATCCTCGGACACTTCCCCAAGCCCTGCACCAGGCTGAACACACCCCTGGAGCCCCACAGCGCGAAAGGCACGCCCCCCGTGGAGTTGGCAAGATCCGATTCACGTTATCACCTTCTTACCCGAGAAGCAGCCATGAAGAGATAGTCTCCGTGTAGGAGGGAATTACACGTGATGTATTGTGCACTCATCATCGTTACTGCAGAGCCTCATTTAAATTAAGAGAAGGCTACACTAATTTATGCTAACTGACACAAGATAGAGAAATCTGCCTGGTGATTTTGTGTGCCCACAATCTGTACCTGCTCCGGGCGCAGACCTGCTTATCCCCCCACCCGCGAACCTCACGTCGGGAAGCCGGCCTGCCCTCCTGGGCGTGAGGTGGGCACCGTATTCTAATCTTCCAGCGGCTCCAGTGCGAACCCAGAAGGCATTTTACAGCGGAGGCTGCTCTAATTTTCTAATTTAGGCACCTGTGTTTAGAGAGGCGGCCCTCGGGCCTGTGAGTGCACAGCTCCCTACCCCCGTTCTCTCTCCTGTCTGAGGATGGGGACGGCCACGGCCATAGCCCCCACCAACTTCCCCTCGTGACCCACTGGGCTGGGTGACAGCAGCTGCAGGAGACACAGGTGGCCGTGGCAGCCCCCGGGAGCCCCCGGGGGAAACGGCTGACGCACAGAGGCCCAGCAGGCACCACTGCCAAGCTCGCTGGCACAGACCTGTGAGCGCGGCCAGGACTCCCAGCAAGGCCAACTTCAAGGTCACTGAGACAGTGACCCCTCTCCTGAGGCTCCTTCGTATCCAGAATGAAGGAAAAGCATCGGCGCTCGATCTGCAGGAAGCCGGCCAGCCAGGCGCAGGCGTAGGGCACCTGCTGTGAGCTGGGCTGTGGCAGAGAAGGGCCCGGTGCGCTGGGCTGAGAGGGCGCGGCTGTGCCCCTGGTATTCATGTGCTCTCCCTACGCCCCCTCCACCTCCCCCCGGAGGCCCTGAGTGATGGCAGAAACAGCCCTTCCTCCCCCGGGCGGCCGGGGGTGCAGGAGTCAGGACGCTCTGTGCCCTCACCACCAGGAAGTGGTCCAGAGCGACAACCCCTGCAGGCAAAACTCACCCCTCGAAGCGGGGGTGGAGACACCCGGAACCAGGAGCCACTTCCCAGACAAGCAGAGAGCACGACAGTGCGACCCTCGGGGGAGATCACGTGACCCGGCGCTCACTCACCCGAGCGCCCGATGCGATACTGCGTGGCAGGATGACTCACGGCAACGCATGACACAGGACAACATGCCGAATATTCGGCAAAACGTGACACACAAAACATGGCTATATGACAACACGACTGTATGACATCACTACATGGCAATATACATAACAACACAACTATAGACAATATATGATCTGTGACAGCATGACTGTCTTGACAATACAGGACACGTCACAGCCTGACTGTACGATGATATCTCAGGTATATAATAATATGACTATAAAACAACAGGACTATTTGAGAAGATCACTTGACCTAATGGCTCAAGAAACCTGACTATTCCTCAACAAGGAACACAAATAAATCATAATTTGTCGATTCTATGAAATCTTATGCGCTAAAATGGGAAAAATTTGAAATATTCAAAAATAAAGAGAAAGAACCAAGAGTAGAACACTGTGTCTCATTTCCATTTTTGAAAGCATATTCTTTAATATCATTCAATACCTATGTATAGAGAGCCTATTGGGTGCCAGGCTTCATGCTGGGTGATATGCATTGATAATATTACATTGTGACACATGGTGCTGTGTATTTATAAATGCATAGGGAAGCCTAGAATGGTAATCAGCAGATTTTATCAGGAGGTATTTCTAAGGAAGGAAGTGTGATAGCAGCGGGGCTGGGGCTAGGGCTTAGGGAGGAGACAGAAGGGATGAAGGGAACTCTCTCAGTGAATGTACACGAATTTGTAATGTGAAAGGCACTCTTTAAAATTCAAACAGGTTAAGTATAAAGGCAAACAATATTTCTGGCACAAAGTCAGTCCGTAAACATTAGCTGTTAATATTACCATCATCTGACTTGTTCCAATTTCAAATACACAGGATACAACTGACTGTCAAAGGGGAAGCAATGGATTCTCCCCCCAGGGCCGGTCCAGCAGTGAATGAAGTCATCACGTAAATCCTTTCCGAAACCTCGAGCATATTGATCAATCACCAAATGTTAGCACTTTACAAAGAATTCTCATTGACTGTTAATGAATAAAGATAAGGGTCACCTCACAGGGGGAGACACTGAGGCGGAGAACCGATTACAAGACCAAGAGACCAATGTATTCTAGCAGCTGCAGCCCCGAGGCAGCAAGAGTGACCAGGCTGTGACAGGAGAAGCAGGACTTGTCTAGAGGGTGGGACCCTTTCGCGAAAGGAATTAGCATATCTGTCTGGGGAAGAAATCAGGCAAGTTTGTTTCTAATCATTTTCAAAATATTCTGTCAAGAGGAAGATTGCCATGTGCAATCTCTCTCTTGCCTTTCCGTGGTGGTCACATCAGAAATGTAAAGCATCAAAGCAGCAGAAAACTGTATTCAGGCTTCTTCAGTACTTGGGAAACACTTGAAGAAAACCCATCAGAAACTGAGTGGGTGGGAAACATGCTGTTGTGAGTGTGCCCACAGTGGACTGACAGGTCGGGGGGAGGACAGTTCATTCAATCAGGTAATTGCAAGGAAGCAAAATGCTAATGGATTTTTTTAAATTAAATTTTAAAATGTGAAGGCAAACCCAGGAGTCAGTAGCTTTAATAAAGCAAAGAGCCATAGGGGACAAAATACAAAATCCATAGACAAATAGTTGAGAGGATGTTGTCTTCTCTCGTCTGGAAGCCACTGTCGGCTGGTCATGGCACAGCATAGGACGAAGCGCTCACCTACCCCAGAGCCACATCACCTGTGAATGAGTTCACACCTCGGCTCACCCCCTTTCCAGCTGTCAAACCCCCGAATGTCATATTTGACTTTGGAATGTTTCTGGGGAGCTGATCTACCCTCCCAGTAAGCTTGACTTAAGGAAGTTAAGTGATTTATTAGAATCTCTGAGCAAAAACAGGGTCCCGAGATTATTCAACTCCAACGCGTGCAACGCGTGCTCACCGCCAGGCAGAAGTGAGCCTGGGATGCAAAGTCAGCCAAGAGTAAATGTCTCACGGTGAAGAATCTCAGGTCACTCTATTTTACACCATTTTTATCTATGAATTCAATGCTTCTCTCGACTCCAATCTTAACTCCCAGGACGACTGTATGTAAATAACCAGCATTACTATTTCTTTCATTCAGTCAGGAAGAGAGATGCCCAAAGAAATGAAGTCATTTGCCTGTGCCTGGTCACGGAGGCAAGTCGCCAGTCAGGACCAGCGATCTATTCCTGGGTGACAGATGCTCCCGAGATGCAGCCATGACACCAAGAATTCTGGGCTCAGTAGGCTCCGGCCATTTCCTTTCTCTGCATCGACCAAATAGTCAAGGGCATGAGCGGTCCTTCCCCATCAATTCCAGGATTCTCACAGAAAGGGCAGGAAGAAGCTGTGTTAAACTCAATTTCTCGTTTTCCAAGGAGCTGCCCCAGTTCAGTCTCTTCAATATCACAAGCCAACGTAACGACCTCTCTCCTAAAAACGTGATGCCCCCCAGGCCCTATTCTTGACCCACTGCTTGTCTCACTTTTCAAGGCTTCTTTGGGTGCGTTCACTCAATTTCATGGCTTGAACGACGCGTCGTG